>NC_056751.1:45446904-45506904 GCF_019279795.1 Protopterus annectens | reverse complement strand
AACCCGCCTGCTCTTTAGCAGTTTTACCATTAGCTAGGTGATACTAATGGAGGTGGCTTTACCCCTTTCTATTTCATTACAACTATTGTTGTGAAGTCATACCATAGTCGTCATTTCTAGTTTATTCTATCCTAGTCATACTGTACTGAAACTGCCCTCTATTATCATGGCATCTTTGGATGTACTGCATCTGGATAAATCATACTGCCATCTCTGAACCCATCTGGGCCTGTTCTGATCCATTTATCAGTCAAAGGTTGAGAAGCTACCATTGGCTCCACAAAGCTATGTTTATTCTGTGTCTGTAGCTGTTGAGAAGAAGACAGTTTTCTGGTGGTTGATGTTCTGTCAGTATTCCACTGTCTCAGTACATGTATCCTGTGCCTGCCGCTCTCAGCTATTCTGAAGTCCCTAACAAATGTCCCCCCAGCTGTGTAGCATCTGTGTAATCCCACAGCATTATATGTAGTGTCTGAAGGGTTAATATCACATCTGACTAATTTCCCACTCCTTCACAGAGCACTGTGGCTTCTATTATCTGTATCTCTTTAGAGTCTGCTTAACAATGCAGTGTTTTATAGTTTCAGCTGTTAGCCAATGGCCATCTGAGTATCTGCATATGTTACTGTTCTTGTGTAGTATGCATAATGTCTCATACTTAAACAGGTATTCCCATAAATATTACCATCCTAGAGGTTCTGCCTCATGTGGTCCTTAGCTGCTATGATTTATGCACAATGCTATCATTTATGTCATGAAATTTAGTCTTTTTTCTCTCTGAATTTACTAACTTCATAAAGTTAGACCTATTTAAGGGTACATGCATTACTAAATAATCAAACTAAGCTTATATAAAAATATTAACTCTCTGCCTATATGATCATAGAATCACAGGATCATACGAGATCACTAGGTTATTGAGTCAGAGGTCATTTTAAGCCTAGCTAGTCAGTACTCAAGATTGCATTTAGTGATGATTGCCCATGTCCAGGAGGATTGTGGGCTCTATCTCCAGTAAGAATTTATGGTGACCCATCCACTTGTCCAGGTTCCTCTTCAACACTGTTATAGAGGTGCCCTGTTTCACATGAATTGGTAGCCTGTTCCAAAGATGTGGCAGTCGCTGGGAGATAAATTAGTCCCTCTAGCATGTCCTATTTAAGTTGCAGGCCATATTAAGGTCCATGGAACAGGTAACCCTTGTCCCATTTGATGAGATTAGTATGTGAAGACCTTCTATTCTGAAAAGTAAAGTGTTTTTCTTTTTGACCATTTGGTATGTTTTAAAGGTCAGTGTTACGATTTTTAATGGTCAGAGTATGCTTAGTATTACTTGGGCTTGAATGAGGCCTGGTATCACTAATGTTATGCTCAGGTGGTTTTCTGAATAACACTAAAAAAATTTCCATTCTTACTGTTTTGCTGCACAGAAACTCCTGATCAAAGGATGTAGTATCTGAGAAGCACTTATTGCATCCGTAACTTTTACATGCAGACTCATACAGAGACTGCATTGTATCTCATCTTGTTCTTTGTACCCGTTCATATTCAGAATAATACATCACACCAATGCTAGGAGTCATAAAGATGAAATGTCTACTCCCGCGTTCATATTATTAACCCTTAAATAAACACTGGATAATGCAGCTTTGTACAATGTACGGTACCATTTAGAATTTTGTTCTTGTGTGTTTTACTAAGTATAAAATGCAATTATCCTTTGGCTTAACCTCCATTAATACCCTACTGATATACATTTATAATTAATTCAAATATCTGAATTATTCTACAGTTGGTAATCATTTTCAAAATGTGCACCTCTGAGCTTTCAGTCATCAAGAGCAGTTGGTTGTTTATACACTGAACATCTCTTCTTTAAGTCAAATTATAGTTCTCTTAGTTAAACAAATATTTAAGCCACAGCTTGACATCTAATAATGACCCTTCTCTTTTTGGTTTGCTTTTTGAGATAACAATATTTCATGGGAAATAATGCTAACCTTCTAATTACAGTTCAAACAATGTCTCTTAACTTTGACATTATATGTGGTTATTTTTTATTATTATTATTATTGTTGTTATTATTATTATTATTGTACATTGAAAAGTGAGCATAAGATTCCAGTAAGATCTCAAGGAAAATATACCTATCAATAGAAAAGCCCAACTATTAACCTACCTAATCATTAAGCCCCTGTTTATGAAGTCAAACCAAACTAATATAAAAACGTTCACACTTTTTTCATGGTTGCAAGTCTCAACTGAATTTATCTGTTTGGCTAAAACATGTGTGTACTTCATTTGCTGCCTTTGTACTAAAACTAAAATATGACTACATACATATACTGCAAAATAATGCAGAATTCACTAGCATGCCATTACAGATGTGGGTGGTCTCACATACTGCATGTAACATGATGATTGTGTGTTAAATTACGTTTACACCCTTGATATATTGTATATATTTTTTTGTTACCTCATGTTAACTTCCTGCACAAATGTATGTAATGTGGAGCTCTTCTCTGGGCATCCAGTTTGTCTTTATTAGCTGTTAGATGCAAATAAAAGTAAATACAGTTCATCCTCGAGTGGGATTTCATTGGCTAATCTGCATGCATTCCATAAAAAACAAATGAGTGTATTTCATTATTCTTCACTTACATGGCAGCTTTTTAAATGACACTCTTAAAATCCTTCTCACATTTAGCTGTGCTATTTTAATTGGTATAATTAATTGCAGCATTGATTATGTTTTTATTAGTCTCATTAATTAGTCTCTTACTGTGAAATTGCAGTTTGATGTGTTTTCAATTCTCATCCTGTCTGTTTTAAAATGAAGTCCATCTTGCTTTGAAACTCCAGACAACTAAACCTTCAAATTTGCATCCTATGTGTTATTTCCAGTTTTGGATTGTACTGCTGTATTTTATTTATGGATATCATTTTCTGTTCTTCTTTCCCCTTTTAGATCAGAGTAATTAAGTTATTGCTTTCCGTTTCTAAAAATAAACTGGTCATTAGTAACAAGAACCATTACCTGTTTATACCAATTATTTATCACAAGTTTAAGTGTATTTATGTGCTTGCATTCAACTGTGCAAAGACACATAACAGATTTGCCTCCAGTTTAGGTAGGCATCTACACCTTTCACAAGTACACTTAGCATTAGACATCAGTAACTGGTTGCCAGTGAACATGAGGCAGTTGGAGGGATGATAGAAGAGGTCAGTATCAGTAAATCATTTCATCTGTACTAATTGATAACAAACACTTATTTACTTGTGTCATGTGTATGTAGCAGTATAAATATTCTCTTCTCTGGAAGCAGAGGAGGGAAGTGAATACATGTTTTCCCAGGATATTAAATTATAGGAACAGAAGTTTGAAATAGTTACACATTCAGAGTATAAATATGTAGATGAAAGATTTGATGACAAAGATGTGGCTAGACATTTTTGGACTTAGTTTCAAGAGTTATGATACAGGTATTTTAAATGCTTTGTCATGGCCATGCTACAGGTGGGATTACATCAAGTGAGGCAATTCATTCAGAATTTCTGAAAGCCAAAAAGAAATAGCAATTCTTATAATTCCGTGGTTAGAGAGATTAAAATATTTGGAAAGCATGGGACAAAAATCATCAGTGTTCACTGCTGATGCTTCAGCTAGCATTATTGCTGTCTGATACACTTTACGCTCGCACCGAATCTCAAACCACCCTATTCTGACAGCAGTATTATATTAACAGTGTTATGACTTGAAGCAGATTTTCCTTACCATTATTTAACAGCATGGATCGGGCATCTGGAATTATGTACAAATGTTCCATTCATATATAACTTTTCCAGTTTTGTGTAATGTGGTATTTCTTTTTCACAAGAAGGGTACAATGACATGTGAGCAAAAAAGTACGAAATTAAAAAAAAATGAACACCTCTTTTTTTCCATAACTTTCAGGAATAAGTGAAATGCAGAAATATGCTACATCTGAGCTATCACATGTCAGATTTTAATTTGCAGAATCATTTTTAACATTATACATTTTTGGATGGGAGATTATTTTAGCTCTAAAGGCTGTATCCGGTAACACTATATCAGTCTTGGGACTATGACCTTGTGACTGTGCTAAACTTGCCAAACGAGTGGCCTTTTGCCCTGACTCGTTAGGCAGACAGCCTATGCATCCACCTGCAAAATCAATTCGTTCAGCATCCTGTAAAATCCTGCAGGCAAGCTTAAGTTGTTTTGAGGATTATATACATCTGTTCAGTTCTTTTTTATGTGCTTCTTCTTGTCCCTAATGTCTGATTACTGCTTTCCTTGCTCATCCCTGCTTAGGTTTGCATTTAAAAGATAGTGTGGCAATAATTACAGCAGCTTTCTGTCCGCTTTTACAGCATTTGTATTATCATGATTTGCTTCTGGTAGCTTCCATTGTTCTAAATGCATTCCAGTCTTACAATCCTCTCTCCTGCTTATAACCATTAAAGTGGCTTCAAATGCAGGAAGCCACTGTTTGAAAATAGCTTTAAATAAATGTCTTCATCTGTCAGGCTGGAAATGGGAGATGTAATGTTTTCCTAATAAATGTAACATTCCCTGTCTTGTCAGTTGCTATATATTTCCCCTTTACTGTAGGGGACATCAGAAATATGGATTATGAGGAAGATGGTTTGTCCTTGAAATTAAAACATAACAGTAAAATATGTCTAGAGATTATGTCTTACATCTTTCTTTGTGTCATAAATACTTTTCTTCAGTTGATGCGCATTCTTGTTTATTTCATTGTAAAAACCTCAAACAAATGAATCGAAAGATATCAATATCAACCTCTATTCTCTGTCCCCATGTGTGCATCTGTGTTGGTATCTTATCTATTTTTGGAAACAAACTCAGAACACATCCAACATTTTTCTAAATGGGATCAATTAATAAGCATCGATATAAACAAAGAGAGTAGATTAGTTGTAATATAGTTTCACCTGGATCAGAGCAAACATTACGTTGTTTAATTAATCCAGTCTGTAAAACTGTAGAATATGCACTATGTTATCATTATATCATTTCCATTTCTTCATTAGAGTAGCAATGAGACACAACTACAATCATTAGGGTAGAACTTATCATAAAGCACAAGGAGTGCTGCAATTATGCTCCAAATTCAAGAAAAAGATTTCTTTGTTAAGCACCTTTCTGAAGTATGAAAAATTCTTAACTAATTTTTGTTATGCATTTTTTAGTGCTGTTAAGCTCTATTCTGTCTCCAGAGCATAACAGTGATTGCCACAGAGTAGTGTCTGAAGCATTTTGCATTTTCGCAGCTTTAAAAGCTGTTTTGTACTTTGCCGTCTTACACACACACACACACACACACACACACACACACACACACACACACACACACACACACACACACACACACACACACACACGTGCACCCACACACACACACACACACACACACACACACACACACACACACACACACACACACACACACACACACACACACAAAAAAACATAAATAACTAATTGAGTAGACAATATTTGAAGAATTGTGGCTCCCCTTCAGTCTGTGAAAAGTTGATGTCAGGATGAGAGATGTGGTGAATATCTTGGATACAAGTACCAGATGAAAAAACCCCCAGCAAACTGGAAATGTGTGTCTCCCTCTTTAAACTTGAGAAGCCTTCTGCTATATCTGTCACATGATCTATTTATTCTTACTACAATAGTCTTGAGCCAATTTGATTCCCATTATTGGGGAGGCCACAGCATGAGGATGAGAGAAAACCAGAAGGGCAGCCATGCAGGTAGTCATGAAGCTGGTCTGTGCAGCCACTGGCATCCCAGCAATGAGGTTGCTTCTGTTGAGGCACTAACCCTTCTCTTATTAGCAGATGCAAGCACTGACATCATCCCACAAAGCGCTGTATGCTCTTACCATGCAGCTATGTGGTTCTACCTTCAAACCAATGGTGATATCAAGTCATACAATGTTGCAGTGAAGTACCAACCTAATGACTGCTAAGATTCTGTGGGGCACTAGTTCCACTGAAGACTTAATAAATAACTGCATTTCAAGATTAAGACTGTAATATTAATTAACCTCTTCAATTGAAGTAATTTAAATATCTATGCAAAGTTGAAACACAAAGAATATTTTATTTTTACAGAAACATCCTTTCCTTAGAAAGTATATTTGAACACCATCAAGTCTAACAATACTTTAGTTCTGCATATACTCAGTCAGTTCTGTGACACTGATGCTAGAATTCATATACAGAATGAGCATGTTGACATAAGGATTTCTGTTGCCGTAAAAGCTATTGCCTGCCTTTCTTTTACGTCTCACAATGTCAAATAATAACAAGTATTTGTTAGCCAGTTATTGTAAATTAGCACTTCATACCAAGGCTTTTAACAGCCTAACCTTATGTCACTAGAGTGTAGTTGATAGCTCTGTCTAGCCAAGACAGTCTCACTTATCTGCATCCCTTGAATTATCCATTTCCACTTCAAAGTTACACTAGAAACATTGCTGCAATAAATGTTTTATTTTATTTTATTTTATATTTTTTGTATATTATACCTCCTGTAGGGTCTGAAGACCAGAATATGCCAGAGAACATCTTTCAGGTCCTGGGTAGCCATCCAAGTTCCTCGTGGAAGGAGCAGAACCAAAGACTGCAGCACTGTTAAGTGGATCTTTCTCTCCCAGGCATACCTGTTGAGACTAGAATGACATTAAACTGGCCTTCAAAGATTTCAGTTCTTTGGCACAAGAATGATTCCAGAATAATATTTTTTTCTGAATCAAGAAGGAACCTTCTCTAGGACTGTTTTGTTTAACCAGTCTCTAAACAGAATGCAACCTGAACAAAATGGATTTAGGTGCCTTTAGAATCATTTGAAGCAGTTTTTGATATAAAATGAATCAGGCTTGATAAAAAACTCAAAACTCACCCACAGGGAAAGAGCAGAGTAACTATAAAAATGTGCCTTCCTGTCAGCCAAGATTCACTTTGACACAATCAAGCAGAGTACCAGTCTCCAAGTCTCCAGTGCCTCCTTACAGCTAATATCTCTAATTACAGCCTCGAGGCAAGAAAAGGCACATACAATGCAAATTCACCCTTGCTTTTGCACTGCTCACCCTCATGGATCAGGGAAGCATGTAACTGTTCCAACATATCCTTGTTCAGCCCATCTCTGGGTTGTTTGTATGAAACTACCATGGGAATATACGCCTAGGCTTCTTAAGATCCTCATAGAACAATAGCCTAATAAACATCTATGGACATAAAAAGCCATGCGCTGCACTTTTAAACAAAAATTTCATAAAGAGCTGCTTGATGCCAACATTCTTTATTCTTATGTATTCCCTTATATACAGCATAAGATACCTCTAAATATCCAACATAGGTTTATAGGAGGTTACTAGGCTAATGGCCCTAGAGCCATTACAAGCCTAGCCATGTTAATCCCAAGTTGCCTCACTTGTCCTTGATTAGAGGGACATAATTTGCAGAGTGAATCTATGATAAATGCTGACTACCCCTGTCAGAACATGGGTGCCACCCCAGGGTAAATTTGCAGTCTCCCATCCATTTGTCCAGGTTGCACTTGAACAGGGTCAGTAAGGAGCTCTGCTTCATGTGAATTGGAAGTTTATTCCAGAGTAGCAACAGTCTCTGGGAGACATATCTTTCTCTCACAGATGTTCTGTTAATGGCACAGGCTAGGTTAAGATCCCTTGAGTGTGACTTGTGGATGTAAAGCATATTCATCAGGGCAGGGTCAGAGACTACCCTGTAGGTGAGACACAATTCACTTCTCAACAGCCTGTATGATGTGGAGTACAGTGACAGGGCTTTCAGTCTACCCACGTAAGTCATGGTTTGGAGGCCCTGTATTTTCCTGCTGAGAAACCTCTGTGGTCTCTCCAGCTGCTGCAGGTGTCTGGTGAGATATATGCAGAAGGGGACATTGCACTCTATTAATGGTCTGATGAGGGTAAAGAACAGTGGGGTTATAACATCCTTAGACCTGGATGCGATGCCCTTACTTATGAAATGTGCAACATAGAAGGCTTTCCTTACCACTGTGGAAGCTTGGTGGTCGAAGTTCAGATTGCTATCTACCCATGTTCCCAGATCTTGCACCACTGGATTTGAATTTAGGAGGGTGCTGTCAATATTATAGTTAGCAGGGAATTCCACTTTGCCAAAGGGGATAATAATGCACTTTTTTGAGTTTAGTTTTAGACTGTGGCTTTGTTGCCAGTCATTTGTCTTGATGTTAGCCTCTCCTGTAATATGTTAACATTGTTGAAGGACTCAATGACTGCACCCAATTTACATTCATCAGTGAACTTGGTAAGCCAAAGGCCATCTAATTTTGCCTGAAATTCCAAGAAATAGATTCGAAACAGTAAAGGGCCCAGCGCAGATCCCTGTGGTATGCCACTGGTAATGGGTCTATTGGTAGAGGTGGAGTTGCCAGCGTTGACAGTATGTGTTGTGTCAGTGAGCCAATTGGCTGCCATCTAGTGATGTAAGGGTTAATCCCCAGCTGGAAGGATTTCTCAATGATATTTGAGTGGGAGATTATGTCAAAAGCCTTAGCTAGATCAAGATAAGCAGTATGCACTGTTTTACCTTCATCCACAGCTTTGGTGACTTTCTCAAAGAATTCTACTAGGTTTAAAAAGCATGATCTACCCTTAATGAAGCCAAACTGAGTTGGGTCTAGAATTTGAAGTTTGCCTATGTCCTTGTTGACAAGGTAAATGAGGAATCTTTCTATGGCCTTGCAGATGAGACTGGTTAGATTTATGGGTATATAGTTCCCAGAGTTGGTTTATGGCCCCCATTGCTGTTCTCCACTTTACTGGAACAAAGCCAGTGCTCAGGCTATGGTTAAAGAGAATGTGAAGTGGAACCACTAGTTCTTGTTTTAGATTGCTTAATAAGCAACCTGGGATGTTATCTGGTCCAACTGAGGCCATGTTGTTGGCCTTGGAGAGTGCAGATATAACATGATCTCTACAGATACCAGACAGAGGACTGTTGTCAGGTATGCCTTGGGGTATGGTTGGTGGGAACAGGGGGGTGAAGTTTGTGCCAAATCTGTCAGCTAACAGTTGGCAATTTTATCTGGTATAGTATGACTAGTATCATCTGCTACCAGTTTGGCAGATAGCTGGGTCTTATGATTGTCCTTAGCTAGGGATGCTATTTTAGATTCGTAATTAGCTTTAGAGGACTTTACAAGATTTCTAATTTGCTTGTTAAATCTGTAGAGGGAATTTTTCCTCTGCTGAGTCAGTTCCTTCTTGTTCTTAGACATCAGTTTCTGCATTTTGTTATATAACCTGTTTTTTTCAGGAGGATAATGTCAGCTATGTCCATAGAATTCAATATTCAATAATTCTCCACTTTACTGGAACAAAGCCAGTGCTCAGGCTATGGTTAAAGAGAATGTGAAGTGGAACCACTAGTTCTTGTTTTAGATTGCTTAATAAGCAACCTGGGATGTTATCTGGTCCAACTGAGGCCATGTTGTTGGCCTTGGAGAGTGCAGATATAACATGATCTCTACAGATACCAGACAGAGGACTGTTGTCAGGTATGCCTTGGGGTATGGTTGGTGGGAACAGGGGGGTGAAGTTTGTGCCAAATCTGTCAGCTAACAGTTGGCAATTTTATCTGGTATAGTATGACTAGTATCATCTGCTACCAGTTTGGCAGATAGCTGGGTCTTATGATTGTCCTTAGCTAGGGATGCTATTTTAGATTCGTAATTAGCTTTAGAGGACTTTACAAGATTTCTAATTTGCTTGTTAAATCTGTAGAGGGAATTTTTCCTCTGCTGAGTCAGTTCCTTCTTGTTCTTAGACATCAGTTTCTGCATTTTGTTATATAACCTGTTTTTTTCAGGAGGATAATGTCAGCTATGTCCATAGAATTGAATAGGGCACCTTTGCTTATGCACAGTGGTGCGCTCATTCCAGTCTATTGTCACAGCAGATGCTTTGCCTATGCTTATGTTACACTGGTTAAACTTCCTTGTTTTTCCTCAGTAATATCAATGCAAGGAAAAAGCAAAGTTTATAATTAATTTCAAATATGAAGGTGATGACGAAAACGTTTCCTGACAGGTGGGGTAGTGTGTTGGGAGTTTAAGCACTGTATGCTATACTGAAAAGGTACATTTCAAAACATCAGCAAATCACTTTAAGGTTGAAAAACGAAAAACAGAGAGAATGAGAGATGGACAGACAGACAAATGTGTCAACTTGAACTGCTTAGTTGACCACTCATTTCTCAGAACTGAAACCTAGTCTGCATTCTCTGTTCTGATGTTATAAGTTACTAAGAATGATATTTCTTTTTGGAGAAGCAAAAAAATTGGATCCTAACTAAGGTAGCACTGCATATATCCACCGACGGAATACAGGTAGCATGGAACAAGCAGATGACAAGCAAGTCTTGATCAATCTAGTGAGAATGTAGGTCAGTATAACTGCGACACAAACATGTTTTATTCAAATGTCTTTTTAGTCAACTAAAGAGACACGTTGTATCGTATTCAATTGTCAGGATAGTCAACAATTGTGTTGAATGAAGTGCCATCACATACTAATTTGTACTAAGAAATATCTCCTTTCTCAACTACTGAGCAGTCTCAGAGTTGAAGGTAGGCTACCACAATTGCCCTAAATGTGATGGCACACATCATTGCCACCAGTGTGACACCCAGATAGCAGGATGGCCGGTGCTGATAAGGTTTAAATCCCACCACTATCAACCAAGCATGAAGTAACAGCAAGAAAGTGCACATGAATCTTTCTCAATAGCTACTTCACACAGTACAACCTTATATATACAACAGCATAAAGGGAACATGCAGTGCTGACATTGATATGGGTCTCCAAACTCCATAATCAGACGACTGCTTAAAGGCAATTTACAGAGCTATGCCTTTGTCCAAGGAATCCCCAGTCCTTTCTCAGTGTTCTCCCTATGAAGTAATATCTGCCAGTATCCATTTATCTGTAGTATCTGTTTATCCATATAACTGCCTTTCATCCAAATTATTATTCACACACACTTCCCAGGGAAGGGTGGAAGAATTCTCCAGTTTTTATTCCTGGTATGGTAGCACTGCTGCCCTTCTGAGTTTTAGGGTCAGAGACCAGCAGTTAACCTGGTTGCTTTTTAATTAGGCCAGATGTGAAAGCATGCCCATGAATATATCCTCCCACTTGTAGTAGGTCTTAAGCAGTCTAATGGTCGATGTGTGCCACATAGCCTGCTAATCATCAGTGAAAATAATTACTGCCTTTATCTCAGATAAATAACAGCATATAAATATGCTTAAAAAAAATAAACAGACAAATAAATAAATGCCAGTCACAAAAGCTTAAAGATTAATAAATGAGCTTTTATTCAATAATAAAGAAAATACTAAAAATACAGAGTAAAATATAGCTAGGTTGATGAAAAAGAGAAATAAAGTAAAAGGCAATAAAAAATAGACACGATGCATATAGAAAAATACAGTTATGGAGTGTGTTGGCTCACTTTTGAAAAATGCTTAAAAAAGTTGTAGTTTGTGGTAGGAGATGTGATGGTTCTGGTTCAGTCTTGCAGTCTAGAACACACTGTACTTAAATGTGAGAGGGGAGAGAGACAGCGAGAAGGGGAAAGAGAGAGAGAGAGAGAGGGACAGAAAGAGACAGAGAGAGAGAGAGATAGAGAGAGCACATATACATATATGGTGCAGTGGCTAGAGTTGTTTCCTCACAGCAAGAGGTTTTCCAGTTCAATTCTTGGCTGCGGTGCCTTCTGTGTAGAGTCTGCATGTCCTCCTTATGTTCATGTGTGTTTCCTTTGGGTGCTCCAGTTTCCTCCCACAATACAAAGACATGCATCTGGAACATTTCTCCCAGGGCCTCCGCTGAAAATACACTCTGTCCCAGTTAGACTTTCCAGGTAAAACAAAATGTTAAATAAATATAATTACTCATGCACAGACTCACACACACAAGCACCAAGATATTTTAGGCGTATTCCCAGTGCCTCTACATCCTTCCCCATACCTACCAACTGGCCAGAATTTCACATAGTGTTCAGATGCTTTTCTTATATTTTTTGTGCTGCTCCTTGTAAAATATAAGGTCTTCTGAAAATTCAGCGAGTACTACAGTCACTAAATAATGATAGATATTTGAGGTTCAGACTCTATGACCTTGAGGAAGTGCACAGTAATACAAAACATCTTATTGTAGTAACTTTCCAAGTTTGTAAGAGCAATATTTAAAATCTTCCCCTGATTTTAGCCCTTTGTCACCCAATCATTTTTGGTTTTGCCCAGAAATCTTCAGCAAAGAAATTGAGAGGTATACCGTACCTTAGTATATTCCTTTGTGATTTTCTGGTAATGCACTACAGGTGACCCTTTGAAGATGAGGGTGGTAAAACAAAGGCAATGTCTCCATTTATTTCTCTCAATAACGATTCTTACATTGTTGTCATACAGAATGGTTCCTCTAAAGAGACACCAACAGTGAAAAATAAGAAAGACACTGATAACTCTTACAAGGGAGATCCACAGACAAATAGCACTGATCCCTAGAAGAGAAGGCAACAACTTTTGAGTGCATCATTTGGAAGGTTTAACTTGAGGACTGAGAGAAGAGGGAAAGTTGGTGCTAGGCAGGATGGGGACAGATCCTTAGGATTACAGATGCAGTTCACAGAAAGTATACTTGATAACACTGACCACCATCGCTAGATACAGAGTTGACAGGAAAGATCTAAGTTGCTTAAAATACTTTAGACAGTTCCCAGGCAGTGTAGGAAGCTGCAGCAGTCAAGAAATGATAGAGTTTTAAGTATTCCGGATAAGCACTCTTTAGTACACTGTAGAGCTGTTATTAATTACTACTAATCGTAAATTCTCACAATTAGTATAAAATGTGCTTTAAAGTCCTGTAACCTGTGCTTTTCAGAGCTGATACGCAAATGGATATAAGTGCAATTAAAAAGTGTTTTGGCACTACTGTAAAAGAATGAAAGGAAAATATTGTAAGTACTGTTTATTTCTTATACCGTTCTCTTGATTTTATTTAAGTCAAAGACATGAAATAATGTAGTGATTTTTTACATTCAAGCCAAAGTCTTGGCTCCAGAAATTTTGTGTAGTAATAGTCATACATATGTTTGAATTATATATTTATTTAGTTGGTTAACTATGAATTTTTAATGTGTTCATTTACTAAGCCCAATAGCCACAAATGCCTCTTTTCATGTATGACCCAGAAGTGCTGTTTATTTAAATTACATGCTGAGTGTCACACATTAGGCAGATGGAGACCATGGATACCAAATCCAATGCTCCACTATAAAACTTGCTAGTAGTTTACATAGATTCCTTTTATTTCAGAAATGCATGTAGATTCTTTTATTTTGTCAGCTGCTCAAGTTAGCAGTACTAATATTAAAAAAGTGTCCCTTCTTTGATAGGTTCCCAGCTGTATTGTGTGGCTATTTTATATTTTTGCATCACATTTTTGGTCCATTTTTCATAAAATTGTAGGTTTTTTTTGGCAAATTAGTGGTAAATCATTAAAGACTGAAGTTAGAAAATAATGACAGACATTTGAGTTTCAGATTTCATATCCTTCAGAAAATTCATACTAATGCAAGACCTACTATTTTATTATCTTTCTAAGTTTATAAGAACAATATTTAAAAATTGTCCTTATTTTTGGGCCTTTGTCCCACTTCTATGTATGGCTTTGTCCAGATTTCTTGCTCTGAGGTTGAGAGGTATGAGAAATGTGTCAGGGCCATCACAGTCAGCCAGAGACATTTCAAATTGTGACATACTTGTTGCACCCCACACTCCCATGTAGTGACTCTGAATGTGTCCAAGCAAGGCAAGGAGCAGTTATGCAGTGTAAATGTGCAGGGTATCCCCCATCCAAGGTAGACACAAGTACTACAGTGGCTTTTCATCTGTTCTTGATTTTGCAGAATGGTCTGGTTTCTGTCATATTTTTGTACTGTTGATTTATGCTTATTACTCAGAAAGTGCCTGTTGCTCTATGTTTAAGTAGCAATGCTTTAATGACCATCAGGTAAGCTTGTCTAAGATCATAACATGCAACTAAGCTTTAATAAGCATACTGTTAAAGAATTGCCAACACTGAAAGCCTTTCTGTTGCCATGCAGAGAATACTTAACTAGATAATGTATAAGCGTTGGGTATTGAAATGCATATGACAGTATTTGTAATAAAGGACAGGATTACATTATTTTAAGAAGCTCATTACACTTGTTGGAGACTTCCAGTGATTTCTGAGGGCTTTACCCGTAAACTAAACAGAATGCCATTCATGTATGATCCATAACCTGTACAGTAATACTTTAAGCAATGTATCTTGAGCTTGTTTCTTGTTTGCTTTTCATTTTTTACTTTGATCATGTTTTCTCCATGAAACAAGTAGATAGTTGTCAGGCAGCAGGTCTTTTTTGGGTAAGAAACATTTTTACAAGTGGGGGCATTACAGAGATTGCTACTTTCAGCATGTTACTTGGTACTTTAATAAAGCTGAATATAAATTATAATTAGAACTGCAGTGCAAGGAGAAGCAGTTTGAGTTGAGCGCTGCTTGTTTTTCTTATACTTGATTTTGACTGGCATTCCAGTAATGTATTTAAAAAGTAATTTATTTTTTCATGCCTCACAACCTTTTTGCTTCCATCTAGATATTAAGTAAACTGTTATGCAGCCAATGCATTGAAATATTTTTATTTTTTTACAATTCATTTATCTTGATTGGACTCTCATAATGAGGGTTTGGCACCCAGGGCAGCATATTTAATTAAAGCTAGTTTTTGTGGTTTTGAGCATAGCTCCTCCCCTTTCTAGTTGGCCGCACCCCTTCCCATTGACCCCACCCATTCAGCTGTCTCTTGCAGCCCCCCTTTGATTTGAAGTCACCAGCCGCCACTGGTTTACATCCTTAATCATTTGCACTAAATTGCCAGATATATATTCCCTTCCAAGATGAGTGGTGGGTAAGATGTTGCCTAGAAAATTTTGAGGAGTAATGTTTGCTCTTTTTAATGGCAGCCCTCAGAATATTTTACTTGTAGAATATTCTAATGAAATGCTGGAAGTTTATGGTGGTTATTTCAATGGCTTTATCAGTCTCCTTATAGGGATTACTTGAGGGGGTATGTACCTATAATTTTTTGGCAAAATGGAAGAAGCAAGATCTAGATCACTTGGCTTCATACATACATTTTTTAATTTAAATGGTCAGTATGTCTCAAATTTTTATGAAACTTACATATTTGTCAGAAGTTCTATATTATAGTAAACTACAACATATGGAATGCTGACTCTGGCATATAGAATAACATTAAAATGAAGGGTTAAGTAGAAGAGATTATATACTTACCTTTTCTCCCATATCACTCAGACAAAACTGAAGCCTGAAAGTCTAAAAAGGACTTGATACACTATAGAACGTCATGGGCTTGCATATTCAGAAAGCTCAGGAAAGCTCTTAATTTGCATGAGGATGAATTTCAGAAGAGTTAGAACAAAAGCCATCATATACTAATAGTCAAATAAAAGACTTCCAGTTAAGCTCTGTGTTCATACCACATGGTCTTGATATGCCAGTTTTAAAAATACAAAAATAAAGGATACAGAATGGCAAATTATATCAATAAAGTTATAGCACATTTGTATGTCAAGTTAAAGTAAACATGGTTCTGGTCCTGACAATGTTAGGCCAAAAATGTGTAAACCAGTAACCAAAAAAGGGAAAAAAAAAACAATCAGCCAGAACATAAACAGAACTTGAACCAGAACAGTATACTAAAGCAAGTGGGAAAATGGAGGTAACCAGCCAGCAGGTGCATATTGAGTATTTTCATTCTAAATGTTATTTGGACTTCCAAAAGTGAAAAAAACACACCTTAACTCCTCCAGCAAGCTCAAACAGGAACCAGCAGCTGAAGTGTTAAATGCTGAAGATATACAATCAGAGCAAAACGCTGAATGAACTGTAAGACACTGCTTTGACCTTAGATTAAACAAAGTTTATTCACAAAGTACAAAATCTGTTTTTTTCCTTCTGGAAATGTTTGTGTACTGCAACAAACCCTGGTTCCATGTTATTTGGACTTAGAATGATTAAATACAATATCTAATCAAGTTAAAGAATTCCCTCACATGATCTAAATGTATAATGACATTAAAATGCCAGCTTAAATGGTGTAAACTACAAATTAGTCATGTTTTAATGAAAAAGTAATAGATAAAATCAAGTTATTATTGCTATAATTTTAAGAACACTGTTGGTGTTAATATTATCATTTAATCTTGGTGGTGTCATCACATTTATTCTCATCTGCCAGACAAGTTCTTTATACTCAAGTTTTTTTCTCCCATTTGCTACCCCAATTGTCAATCATACTTTTTTCTAGGATCAAAATAAAACATTTTTGAACCCCATACATTGATATATGTGATTGCCAAAGATACTTTAAGGTTCCCTTGTAGATGTTATAGGTGTATACATAAATTCTTGAAAAGAGACTTTTCCCTGTTTTACCCATATAAAATTCATCAAATATAATACAACAGAAGAAGTAAATCACCTCTTTAGAGCTATGATTAGATATATCCTTACTTCATGAAAGGGTACACTAGATTTAGAACATTACAACTACATTTGTCATTGATATGAACACACTGATTGCACATACTACATTTCAGAACAACATTTACTACTTCCATGTCCATACATCCTTCAGACATCATAAATTTCTCTTTAAAATTTTGGCATCTTTTGTAAACAAAAGATGGTGAAGAACCCACCAAATTTGATAGATTGTCAAAAGAATAGACAAATGGTCCAATTACAGATAATAATGACATCAAGGTGCTTACTCTCAATATTATACATCCAAATCATAGCCTTTTCATATACGCCAATTGTCTTACATCACTGATTCATGTTGTCCGAACCAACATTAAAAATAGGTTGGAATTTAGTGCGATGAGTTACCAAAATGTCACTTATAACACCATTCACGTGTATAAGGTAGTCTCTTTGCAAAAACATTCCCTTCAACTTGTCTACCTCTAACATAAACTAATTCTCCCCAGAAATTAATCTAGACAGTCACACTGTATACCATTTGGGCCATCATGTGATTCTCCCATTGACTAACATAGACAATAATATGACTAACAGTACCCAGATAACAGGAAAAGGTCGGGGAAGTACTTTTCATTTAAAAAAGAAGAAGAAGCTATTAAGGGTTAGAAATGATAAGAATATTTATGTATTATGGGGAAATCCATAGTGTCCAAACTGACTTCACATTTAATAAAAAAATGAAATGGTGATACAATGAGGTTCTAGTTCACAGACATTACATGGATAACTGGAACAACTTGGAGAGTTTTACAATGAAAACTTGCAACAGTATTTGAAAAGCGTGGGACACACATAAAGCAATTCTTATAAAAGGAGGGAAAATATATTGTTTAAATTCAGGATCTGCTGCATACACATCAGGATTGGGAGTGCAAAGGCCAGGTAAGCCATCATGCCATGTCACTTTCCACATAATCTAGATATCATTTCCCCAAGTTTCAAAAGTGATATGCTCTGGGTAATCACGCTAACCCTGGAGCACTTAGTCTCCCCTAGTGATTGCTTGGTTATGGCATAACTGTGATGTGGATATAATTATGGCTTATATTTTGGATAGTAGAATCAAATTTCTGTTTCTGTTTTTATTTCCTTTTCAAGACAGTGATTGTATTAAGTCCATTCACAGATTAAAACTACAAATGTCAATATGCCTGCCAGTTGCTGCAGTGATTGTTGTATCTATATCTGTAGAGTGCTTCAGTAAAGAAATTATGATATTTATAAGTGGTCTAACTGATATTATTGTTAGCTGCAGAAATTGTATATAAGAGCATGCTAATTTTTTTATTTGAAGTCCAGTAAACTATGTTAGAGGGCTTGGGACAGTTCTTCCAAGCAAGTCTGCAGGAAACAGAACTGTATGTTGGTTGTCGAAGTAAGTGATCCATTGAAAGCACTGTTTTTATGTAATGACAGAGCTGTGTTTATACATCTGATCCACCCTCAATGCTGAATGTAATTAATTCCAAGGTTCTGCAGTTTAGAGAAAATTATGTTTCTTACCAGCAGCTCCATTTTAGGATCTGCAGTACATTGTTTTCTACTTTTCTTCAATGTAACTACAAATATATGTCACTTTAATACTTTTGTCATGTAACTGTCAAAATTATGCTTTAAACTGAAAATGATCAAGCATCTATAAGCTAGAAATGACAGTAAACCTTTTGGATCTGTGATATAGTTAGTGTCTGCCAATGATGCCATAACCCTTGTGGCATGGAAATGAACTAATCTAGCTTGTTATGACAAGAGTGCTGCCCCCTTGCACCCTGAAATTTATAACTGTTTGCTTTATGCACTGTCATTTCAACCTGATCACATACTTTGAAATCCCTACATGTGCTATGATCACTTCCTGCATGCATGCATATGCTAATTTTGCCAAATAAATGGCAGCTGTTAGGGAGGTGGAGGTGCAGAAAGGCACTGCTCTGTACTTTCCTACATTAAATTTCCAACCCTACAGTATCCAAGCATATGCTGATCCTCCAGAGGTTTGAGCTAGACCAATGTTAGGTGTTTAGAGTATTATGTGCATACATGTCATCAGCCGTAATCCAAAGTTCACTTTCGGCATGCTTTTCAGATCACTAAAAAGATGTTTAAAAAGACACTGCTCAATATTTGATCCCTGTGGGGTTCATAGGTTCATAGGTTCGTACTAGGCTATCTGCCCTAGGGCATTTATAAGCCTAGCCAGAGTGTGTGGCTTTCACCACCCCTTAGGATGAGAATACTACGCCCTTTTAGGGTTTAGTTTACTGTGCCTCTGTCTAGTAGTGACACAGAGATGACCCCCGTGGGGTGCACTTTGTAACAATAGTCTTCGTAATGTGACATATTTTTAACATGACAGGACCTGTTGACCTATAAGTAAACAAACAGCCCACAAGTCCATCCCATTACCATGTTTCCAACTCCATATGTTTAAGACTTTTAATGATTAAATGCATCACAATGTCCATCTGAAATACTAGTCACATCAACATCAAGGCGTGAAACTGGAAAACTAGTCATACATTCAATAATTAGAAAACCCCAGACTGCAAGACATAAAAAGTGTGTTCTTACTGTTGTTACCTGCTGCTTGATATTTATTAGTCAGAAGATGTTTAATTAAAGCAGATGAGACAGAAATTTTCATCTTTCTTTTTTTGGTTATGTGAATAAAAAAATGAAAAAATTTAAATGCAGTTTTCAATATTGCCAATTTTGTGAAAATATTACCTCTGTATGTTTTACACACACACACACACACACACACACACACACACACACACACACACACACACACACACACACACACACACACACACACACACAAAGATGGTAAGATAAAATGACAATTCAAGGAGTGATTTTTGCTTCAGGAGGTTTTTAGGTAAACTTTAATTCCAAGATATGAGTCAGTATGAATAATTCTATGAATGCTGACTTCCAGAGTGAACAAAATTTATTATAGCATTTAAGTCACTGTTTAATCATATTTCAGTTTATAACCTTTTCTTAAGGGTATCACAGCTGTGCTAACATGAGGTAAATGTCATTCTGTTCATTAAATTCTTTGAGATGGCAGAGATAACACCAGAAATATTCAGCAACCCAGACTCTAAGTACATTATTAAAATGAAATGCTGAATAAGTCACTGAAAGACCAGCAAACATAAAATCATTTCAGTAACTTGATGGAATTTAGGTCTAAATGTGCTGCTTATATATACTCCTTAACCTGTATCAGACAAGGTGCAAATCAGTTCTGATACCCTGTCAGTACTGCAAATGCATCCTTTAATTATGGTAATTTAAAAATAAATGTTAATTATTTTCTGTGCTGATTTTAGTATACTGTTACACAAACAGCCCAATTAAATAGAATACGATTCCTATAACATCAAATAGCATATTAGATTCACATCACCTTACAACCTGGAATAATGACAGTTTTACATTTTAAGACATGGCCTTATTGATAGTTCTTCTCTAGCCATACTGTAGAATCTAAACATGTCCACTTCCTACAGCACAACATGCTGTCCAGTATTCCTCCTATCCGTAGCACTTTTGTGGCACTTAAATACCACTTCCACCAAGACTACATTACTAAATGCACATAAAGAACCTAGAAAAGGCTGCAGCTGGCAGAGAATCCTTTCCTGCAGGTCTGTCTATGTAACCACACAATGAATAGCAGCATATGTGAATACCATTAGTCTGTAATTACTACACTACTGCTTAGGTATACCTCGGTTTATCTGACAGTGTCCATCCATAGTGCTAAGAACAAGGTTTACACCCACTGTGACCTGCCGACATCATTCGTGATATTCCAGGTTCATTATTTTGTATTGCTACATTTCATGGACTTTTTTGGCTCTTTGTACTAGTATATTAAGATTGAGCTCAGCACTCAGAATCACCTAACACTTTGGGTGGGACTCTCAGTACATTTCAAGGTAGTTATACAAAGATTAGTAGCACTACAGCAATCTTCTTAGATATTGTTGCATGCAAATGCAGTAACCAGGGTCATGACTAATGAAAATTAGTCATATTGTCTCGGTTAGAGCTGTACACTGTAATCAGATTAGTGTGCTGGATTCATTTAAAGACATGTTCTAGATGATGTTTCTGGAACAAAGTAATGGGAAACTCTTTTTATGGTATAAACCGATTGCTAAATGTGGCAGGAGTGTGGATGTTAGGTCTGCAAATGGTAAGTGCAGCAAGTCTGTGTGTGTGTTGGTCTCTATCTGTATGCATATGCATATGTTTGTGTGTGTGTGTGTGTGTGTGTGTGTGTGTGTGTGTGTGTGTGTGTGTGTGTGTGTGTGTGTGTGTGTGTGTGTGTGTGTGTGTGTGTGTGTGTGTGTGCATGTGTGTATATGTGTGTGTGTATATGTCAATGAGTGTGTGTGTGTGTGTATGTGTACGTCAGTGTGTGTGTGTCTGTACATGTGTGCATGTATGTGTATATGCATGTGAGTGTGTGTGTGCATGTCTGTTTGTGTGTGTGGATCTATATGTGTGTATACGTTAGTGTGAGTGTGTCTGTTTATGTGTATAAGCATATGTGTGTGTGTGCGCATGTTTCTGGAACAAAGTAATGGGAAACTCTTTTTATGGTATAAACCGATTGCTAAATGTGGCAGGAGTGTGGATGTTAGGTCTGCAAATGGTAAGTGCAGCAAGTCTGTGTGTGTGTTGGTCTCTATCTGTATGCATATGCATATGTTTGTGTGTGTGTGTGTGTGTGTGTGTGTGTGTGTGTGTGTGTGTGTGTGTGTGTGTGTGTGTGTGTGTGTGTGTGTGTGTGTGTGTGTGTGTGTGTGTGCACGTACATGTACGAGCAGTGAATATATGTATGTATGTACGTATGGGTGTGAGTCTGTGTGTACCCACGTGTGTGTTTCTGTTTTTGTGAGCATATGTCGAGGTGTGTATATGTGTGTTTGCGTATGTGTCTCTGTAGGTGCCTATCCACTTGGTGGGGTAAACACATTGCAGTTCTTCTGGCTGATTAAGTGCTCCATTCAGAGACATGCAAATGAGTTACTAATGAATGCTTGCTTAATTTTACTCATTCATGTCTCTGATTCACATTTTATTGCCATAAAGGAACTAGAATTCTCCAACAAAGCACTAATATTTTAAAATACCTTCCTAAATATTTGTTTAATTGTGCCACAGCAATGTATGAACGATATTTCTTAATTTCCTACCAAGTGAGTTCATACTTCATCATATAGGGACAGTACATCAGTATCCTATCATATCTCAGAGCATTTAGCCCTAGTAAGCATGGAAATAAACTCTTTACTGTTATGCTGCAGATTTACTTAAGAAAAAAATAAATTTTTTTCCACTGTCATATCAGTAAAGTGCTCAGATAGAAACTGAAAACACTGCATACCAAATCATTTAAAATACATTTAAATAATATCTGTATTGATTGATATTACTGACGATTTTTTATTTACTTGATATCTCAGTTTTATTGGCTGTGTATGGGTCACATGGTTATAAAATTATGGATATACATTATTTCCTGTTTTATATATGTCTATTCTTCCTGTTATATATATATATATATATATATATATATATATATATATATATATATATATATGTGTGTGTGTGTGTGTGTGTGTGTAATATATATATATATATATTTATACACACACACTCACACACACACACACACACACACACACACACACACACACACACACACACACACACACACATTTTTCTACATGCTGTAAAATACTCATAATTTGTTCATGTGTTCTTTTTATCTTCTTTTTTAACATTTCATTTCCCTCATTATATTATTATCCACCTTTAATGTTGTTGTGTCTTTCGGCTTATCCCAGTTAGGGGTCGCCACAGTGGAACTCCGGTCCGCTAATGTTTGGTAGTGGATTTTTACGTGCCGAGTTACCAGCCCTGACGCACAACCTTCAACGAAGGCACTCTCATTCACGCATGCCTCCACACAGAAGATGCTGTAGCTGAGAATCGAACGGGACAACGTCTTGCTGTGAGGTGACAATGCTACCGCAGCACCAAATCCAGACATCCAAGAAAGGCACACACAGATGTGGCAAATGTAAAGCTTGCCCCATTATTAATACCAGCAATTGCTGTTTACATCTTATCTCAGATCAACATTTCCATCTTAATGGATATGCTACTTGCCTTTCCCAAGGCTTAGTTTAGCTAGCTAGCTGTAAGAAATGTGCAGCTTTCTATGTAGGTAAAACTAACCAGCTGTTTAAGGTCATGATTATTCAACATCTGCGAGATATTACCAAAGCTGATACTAACAATGCACTAGCTGCTCATGTTGCACAGTCTCCCACACACTCTTTCACCTTTATGGTCTTGGATCTCATTGCATCTAACCCTCATGGTGTGATCTTAAAAATCTTACAGAAGTACAAGAAACTGAGTGGATAATAAATCTTAGAGCTGATAGGCATCCTGGCTTAAATAATATAGTGCCACTGAAGCCTGTACTTAAAAATAGACGCTCTAAAATTATTTGATCATGCTTATACTGTTGAAAAAGTTTCTTTCTGTTTGAAGAGCTACAGCTTTAAGATGCCAAAAGGTGTGTTATACTTACATAACAGGACGTCATTGAATAGCAAGCTTCTGACTGGATGGGAGCATGTTTTTAAACTAATTACAGAGCTCATTTCTTTGATCTGATGAAGGCTGAAATACCGAAAGCGCTCATCATCTACTAGAGCTCTTGGATTTTATCTATATGTTTTGTCTTCAATAAAGGAAGGTGTTGTTTATTGTGGTGGTTGTTCCAGGTTTTTACCCACTCCTCCCTTCTCCCTTATAAATAATATCTCTGCCTAAGCAGTAATGCCATACATTTTTTCTTGATTTCTTTTTATATATTTTTATATATCATAACACTCTCTTGTGTTACTATCTGTAGAAGTCCTTCACAGTTGTATGATCCTTCCATAACTGCAATACTTCCATTCTCCAGTTTTATTCCATAATTTCTCATTTATTCTTTTTATTCCTTTCCTAATTTAATATAGTCCCTCTCTTCCATCACCTCCCTCCATATTGCTAAATGGTTTGAAAAACCTGACTCAACTCTATCACTGTTTGCTATCTCAAGCCATACAATAATACAAAAAAAATCAGTTTTAGATCCAGGTAATTCTTCTATAAGTCCATTGACTTTTGTTCCACACAATTCATTTGCCACATTTTACCACATCCTGTATTTTTTACATCTATCCTTTTCTTTTTACATAAACTCCTTAAATCACAGCATTTATAATTTTCATGTTACCCACCACATAGTCTAATATTTGATGAAACAGATTCTCTCTTTCCTTGCTAGTTACATGTGCATATAATGCTGTAATTCTATAAACATGTTCTCTCCAGCTCACATCTACATTTTTTACACAATACAGCCACTCCAGAACAACTTTCCCTTCCTAAATGCCATATTATATTTCCACCCAACAATTCTTCAGTTTGCTGTCTTTCTTCGCGTGTCAGGAATTTTATATCATCTAGCAGAGTAACATCCACATCAGGCTTAGCACTCTGTTTCCTTCTTACAATGTTAATAATACTGTTCACATGTACTGAAAGTATTCTAAAAGTGTTGCTTTTCTTTCTTTTTAAGTTTATGGGAAATAT
Source organism: Protopterus annectens (assembly GCF_019279795.1). NCBI lineage: Eukaryota > Metazoa > Chordata > Ceratodontiformes > Protopteridae > Protopterus > Protopterus annectens. Next base: position 45,482,467 of record NC_056751.1, on the reverse strand, counting down.
TTTTATATTTTCTTATTTCTACTCTTTTTCCCAATTTAATATTTTTCTGGGTTTATGTACAAATAATCTTTGATCCCCAGAATCAGGTTTTTCACTGGCTAGAACTTCAAAAAAAAATTATTACTGTGCATGCCTTCTTCTGACCTCTCTTCCTGCATGCACGCTCCCTCTCCCCTCATTTTCCCCTCCATAATTTTTTCTTCTTCAGTTTCTTCTTTGTCTAGTTCACCCTCTCTCCCAGCCTCTTGCTGCCTTCCTCATGTATACATTCATAGGGTCATAGGTTTATACTAGGCTAATGACCACCAGGATCTTTACAAGCCTGGCCATGCAACCCAACACAGTTTTTCCCAGAGTTCCATGGATGTTTATATGGCCAGATAAGTTAGTAAAGAGGTATGTAAAGTTTATATGGGGGGTATTTTAGTTGAGGATTAATTTACTTACTGTCAACCTTTGTCCATCAGAGACATGGGGGGGCCAGACCAGGGGCAAGTTTATGATTTCCCATCCAATGATTGAGGTTTTTTGGATAGGGTAAGGGGTGAACTCTGCTTCACATAGATGGAGAGCTTATTCTATAGTCCGGGAATTCTTTGAGAGACATATCAGTCTCTCCGGCATGTTCTATTTATATACTGCAAGCAAAGCTCATGTCCTTGGATGTAGTGTTTCTAGTGCTGTTTGTTTTCCAGATGTGCAAGAGATCCATAAGAGCTGTATCTGAGGATGCCTTATATGCTAGACATAGATAGGACCTTATGGCTATCTGTGCAGGACAGGGTATTTATACTCTGGATTCTTCTGGTGAGGAACCTTTGAGGGCATTCAGCTGTTGCTAGTGCCTGGTTAGGTACATGCCAAAGGGGGCACTGTACTCAATGATGGGTCTGATAAGGGCTGAGTAGAGTGGTACTATAACTTCCTTGCATTTGGATGTAATATCCTTGCTTATGAGTGGGTGACATAGAATGCTTTTCTTACTGTCTTGGCAACATGTTGATCGAAGGCCAGATTATTGTCAACATATGTTCCTACATTCCTAACTTGATAGTAATCTGGCCTTCAACCAACACATTGCCACGATAGGAAGAAAATCATTCTATGTTACCCAACTCCTAAGCAAGGGTATAGCCCTGTTAACTCTTAGGGGTGTTTTACTGATGATGTAATGGGTGGACAATTTCCCAAAGTGCACTATAATGCATATCTTTGTATTGAGTTTTAATCCATGGTTGTAGTTCCTGGGGTTGGCTGATGACCCACTCTTCTGAAGAGAGATGACCACTGAGGTTCTCCACTCAGCTGGTATATAAACTGTTTTAGGTTGCATCATGTGTCTTGCTAGGTCATATTTTAGGCTATTTATGAGGCAACAAGGGATATTGTCAGGGCCCACTGAAGCAGTGGTTTTGGCTTTAGTGAGTGCCACCAAGACCTTCTTGCTGTTGATAGTTGGGGGTGTGCTAGAAGGGGTTTCACATGGGGGTAGTGGAGAGGGGAGTTAGAGCTAAATTTATCAGCCACTAGAGTCAGTATATAACCCTGGTCAGTGAAGGTTGTGCCACTTGCCTCCAGTTCTGCACACTGCTGAGTGTTATCTTTAAAATTCCTGATATGGCTGAAGAAGGCCTTGTGATTGTCCTTAGCCTTGGAGGCTATGCTGACCTCATAATTGGCCTTGTTGAAGTTTATTGGACTTCTTAGTTTCTTGTTTAGTTGAATCAGACAGCTACTGTCTCTATGAGAGCCGCTCTTTCTGATTTTAGCCATGACTGGTTTTCTTTTGTTATATAGCCTGTAAAGGTAAGGATTCCACCAGTGGGATTTGTTTTTTGGTGTTAAATCTGGGCTCAGTTCTAGTAAGTACAGGAACCTCATTTATAGTGTTTTACATGTTTGTATGTTGTATCTGTAAATACTTCTGTATAGGTAGCTGCATTCTCGGGGGGTTTGAGGGAGCAGTGAATTATGACAAACTATCGCTAAACAGGATACAGTTTGCTTTACAATACTTCCTAACTGTCATGGATTTAGCTGGGTTTCTGGGTTAATTTTTACTTTGAGGGAGACAGCTTTGTACTCTGACCTAACCAGGGGAGGCATGACACAGGTCCCCTTCATAACACTGAAATTTCAAAATGTTGACTTTCATAACATTCAGACCATAACATCGAAAATTCAAAACACTGAAAACCCAAAACAGTGAAAACCCAGAATATTGAAAGTGTGCTTCGTAACATTGAAAACTACATTGCACAAGTAAATAATATCACCACCATATCCAACACCACCTAACTAACAAACACACTTTCTACTACGTTTCTGAAGGGGGCAAGCCCGCCTGCCCCCCCCCCCCTAAATTAAATATACCAACTCCAAGATCGCACTACAGTGGAAAAAAGTTAATTTCCTAATCTCAGTGTATGGTGATTGTGATACAGTGAGGTTAGGAAATTAACTTTTAATTATTTAATTTACGGGGGTAGGGCAGCTTGTCCCCTGCAGAAACGTAGTAGAAATTGTGTTTGTTAGGTGTTGTTGTAGGTGGAGAGGGTGTTATTTACATATGCACTGTAGTTTTCAGTGTTATGAAACACACTTTCAGTGTTCTGAGTTTTCAATGTTTTGAGTTTTCAATGTTTTGGGATTTAGATGTTTTGGTCTCAACGTTATGAAATTCAACATTATAAAATTTCAGTGTTATGAAGGGGACCCCATGACACAGTGGTGGGGGGTACAACACTCACCCATGTTGGTGATTAATATGTCCAGTATGTTTAATTCTCTGTATATTTCCTTCCCTTTACCCTTCTTTTTCATCATTTCCATTTTCCTGTGTGTCCTTTCTTCCCACTCTGGTTAATTTGTACCTTGTCATAATCATTAATTAAATGAGAAATGCCCTCAAAAAAGAAACACGATTTAGGGTGACCAACATATCTCAATGTCCCTCTTTGACCCACCACAAAAATAACACTTGGCAATTGTTTTACCATGTTTTTTTTTCACATTTCAAAACAGCTTCCATCCTTTACTTTCCATTCCATAAGTTTCTCTAATCTCTGACTTTTTCAATGTTATCAGCAGTTTCTCACAAACCCGGCATGCATTTGTGATAACATTTTCTTTGAGTTCATTAGTTGTAAACTGCAAAGTAACATTTTAACATTGAAGTTACCACCAGAGAACAAATAATTGTTCCACAGATAAATGTCCTTCTTTTTGTTACTCATTTCCAGAAATGTCATTATTAGTCCGTCTACTTCAAATGTTACATACACTATGTATAAAACACTGAATTTCTTAAGCTTTAAAACCCAGAAAAGTTACCGGATCTATATTACAATGTTGAAACATTGTAATATCAAACACCAAATGAGCGACACATATTCATCAAAACTTATTTAAGCGAGTCGATGAATACTTTACAGGACAAAGATGTAGTTGGCCAACTACACAGTGTTGACCTTTTCTCCACTGTAGTGCGATCTCAGAGTTGATATATTTAGTTAGGGGGGTGTGGGGGGCAAATGTGTGTGTGTGTGTGTGTGTGGGTGTGTTTGTACAAGCAAATTCTTTCCCAGGGAAAGAATTCACAGTTTTGACCATCCGGGCTTTAGTGAATTCGGTCTTTACGTGTCGACGAAGAGGTAGTCATTTAAACGCCTCTTCAGTGTTATAATATAGACCCCAGTTACCAGATTGCCCCTCGCATATCTGTCTGTTACAGTGTTTTTTTTTTGTTTTTGTTCTCAGAGTTGTTCTTCCCTTCTTTTTAAAAACAGTTTGACTTTCTGCTCTCCTTTGTTTGCCTGATGTCGCTGCTGCATATATTTTACTTACTCTGTTGCCAGAAAAGCAGACTCCTTCTCAGTTTGTTGCTGCTTTCCTCTTTTAACTTTTTGTTACTTCTGCATAAGTTTTAGCTGCTGCATTCTTGGCTGCCACATCACCTGGTTCCTTCTCCACATTACCATCCTCAGCACTTCCAAAAAAGTTATCTGCTGTCTCACCCCATGAAACAGCAGAAAGTCATGCCACCTGGATCCTCCTGCTCAATTATTTTTAACAGAACATAATCTGCAAGCCCTCCTGACATCAATAGATTTGTTTTCTTCCTTTTCCATGGGGACAGCTAGATGCTGCTTATTTGTATCATCCACCACACAGGAATCTTTGTTTACATTCTGATTCTTCATATCAAACATTTTTCTCCAAATTCTCACTTTCCAACTCCAAACTCTCCTCCTCTGTGCTGCTGCTTCCTTTAAGCCTCATCCTTGCTGTTGTAGGAGCCCTCAGGAGCCATCTAGTAGCTGCAAATGTAGACAAAGTTCCCCGATGCCTTGCCTAAATTTACCCTACTAGGGTAAATACCACCTCAGATCTCCTCTGAAAAGAGGTTACTAATCTAGTAGGACTAGTTAGTTGGTTAGAGCAGTGACACAGCTATACATGGTGGTAGTGGCATGCTGTCATGAGGTGAGAGGGAGGAGCTAGTTAGCTGGTTAGAAAAGTACATAGCAATACTTGGTGGTAGCAGTACATTGTCACATGGGGTGATAGAGAAGCTAATTAGCTAACTAGTTGGTTAGAGCTGTGACACAGCTATACTTGGTGGTAGCAGTATGCTGTCATGTGGGGAAAGGTGGGAGGAAATTTAGATGTAACAGAGTATAATCCGCATTATCAAAAGCATTTGAAAAATTCTGAAAAATACAGGCACCGGAAGCCCAGGAGATGTAACTTTTTTAAAGTTTCTTCATAAATGTTTATACAGCTTGTAATGGTAAGCATGTTACCTCTCCCTAATCCACCTTTTTTACTATGCAGTGATTCACCTGACTTATTTATTATTACTTTTTCCATATCTTACCTACTGTACTTAAAATTACGCACTTGTAATTTTATGATTCCATTATGATCCCGTAATTACTTCACACTTGGCAATTTTCATGAATAGACAATGAGAGATAAGTCACTAGCAAGTTCTTCAGCAGCTGATTTAAAATATTGTCTGGGCCAGGAGCTTTAGGAGAGTTTGAAGCTTTTAAATCTTCCTTGATTTCTGCCTCACTTATAGATACTTGCCTTGTTTAAAATTCTTCCTGAGACAACCTGATAGTCTGCATTAGGTAATATCCCAAAGTCTCCTTTACCTATCACAACACTTAATACATATCACCCTATCCTATGTGGCTGGGTTAGCCACTGGCTCAACAGAAGTATGCGCACTTATGCTATCTTTGGATCTGTTCAAACAATGAATGAAGCTAAGCTTTTTTGTTATGCTTCAGATTTATTGACAAAAGCAATTCAGTAGCATCTATCCTGACTAAACCTATGTTTAGCTCCCTGTTTACTGTATTAATTTCAGTTTTCCTATGATGATCAATCTTAACTTTCATGTTCTAGTAAAGCTTATTTTTCCTTTTAATTAGAGTTGTGGTTTCCCCTGAATTTTCAGAGGAAATGGCTGCATAATTCTGGGAAAACAAAACTGCTTGAATTCATGAGTTCTTGGAGCTTTTGCAAGGAACTCAGCTAGCAGGTGCATTGGTAAATAAATCTTTGTACAGTTTCTTCAGCAGACTGCACTGATAGGTAATTTTTCACATACTTTCTAAACTATCCATCTCATGTATTTGCTTTCTCCTTCATTTATCTGTCACTTAATTGTTTTTTTCAGCAAAAGGCCTGATTAAACAATCATGCTGCTATTCGGGAAAACAATATATTGACCGAGAAGGTGTGAAAAGTTTGTCATTTAACACAGTGCACTAAAATGTGCTGTTGTTGCAACCTATAAACCAAAAATTAAGAGTAATACTGCATGAACAATTTTACAATGATTTGTTTCTATTGATGTATGTGTACCTATTTAACTGTCTAAAATGGGATTTAATAAAGATGTTTAAAAAGAAAATATCACAGTTTGTATAAGCATTTTTAGCTGCAGGATTCAATTTACCAAGTGATAAATGGCCTGTCATATTTTCCTGTTTCCTCTATTAAGTATGCAGACAGCTTCTTATTCATTTATTAATATCTATATACCATATATCTATGCTTTAGATGCCGCCAAGAACTGAACTCCAGTCACTCAAGATGTATTTCTTGATGCACTGCAATCACGCCATAAAGACAATGGCGACCTAACCTGTTTTTTTTTCATTGTGTATAACCTCTTCATAGACACTACCAAGTGACAAATAATTTCTTGAATGATGTGCACATCATATTATGATGGTCACAGTTCAGGGACACTGTATCTTATCTATTATATACATAAAAGTGCTGCAACTTGCCTACAGGCACCCCACAGTCCCCATTTTGAACAGAGTTGCTGGAGTTGTAGTAAATCATGTTGATGTATTAGACCTATATGTAGCAGAACATAGGAATCCCTAATGTTATTCATGCACTTCTTTATCACACAGCTGGCACACCACTGTTTTCCCATATGACATGCTACCATATACCAGAGCCTATTGTCATGCAATGCATGCTAGGGTGATGTTCTGCAGATGAAGGCAGGCTAAGGGTTGGGTGCACTCAGGGAATTCCACTCCCCTCCCTTGCAGCCTGACTTAAAAGCAAATTCTGCTGTTTTCCACTAAGAGTGGGACCACCCTCCTACTGTGGTACACAAATACATAGTATTCCTAACATCTATAGTATCCAGCCATCTCATCCCCAAGCGGTTCTGCTCTACATGAATCATATTGTAAAGATTGCATGGCAATGCACAGGACTCATTAAAATTCCACTGGGCTGTCCCCTTACAGCACAGCACACACTATATTTATCCTAATTCATTTTTTGCAGTTCATTTGGGGAAGTAATACTGACATGTACACTGTTACACTATTGATCTGCTAATGGTACCGTATGATACAAATCAATATAAAGAGTTTGTCAGTATATTCCATATAACAGATCTTAAAAAAAAAATCCCTACCAGACTTTGTCTCCAGCATCCTGTGAGAAAAAGTCACATAGAAATATAACTTGGAGTATATTTTACCCTCTGATGCCAGTATATCTTAAGCAGTATAAGCTACACTGTTAGAAATCAATGAATCACACTCCGTTTGGTTGGCAAATGCTACAGGTGCTTCAAAATTAGACACATTTCAGGTCTATAATATAATCAGAACTTTACAAAACTTTATACAATTTCAAGGAAATTTACTTTACAGATATGAAACAGCACCCTTTCAAACAATGCACATGCATTACATTCATAGTGCTACCCTTGTAATAATTCTGGAGTTATAGTTCCCTGCATTTACAACTTACACGCTTCAGCACTTTCTGTTGTTGGACCTTTGAATCCCTTTCATAAGAAGAGAAACATCTCTGACTCAAGAACAATGTGTGCATGATCTGGTATGAAGCTAATCATGGAGATAATAGTTATGATTGTTGTGATCGGCAGGCAGTTCCCTGATGCTGTTTGGGGGTGCTGTAGTCCTCCCCAGAACTCCCAGATAATATAACATATGTGGCACTTCACTTGTGTGTTGGATAAAGTCAGGTACTACTTTAAGAGAAAAATACTAATTCTGGAACAATGCACAGAACAGTATATGATAATCCTGGCTGGCACTCAGCTCTATTGAGGCAAAACTAGTAAATGGCAAATATTGTTTTCAACCTTATTATTACTAATGGAAAATGGGACAGTTCATAAAGCCCTCTGTATATAAGCATACTTAGTTTGACTTAAAAAATATTTTCACACTTGGAAATAAATGGTGATTTCTTTTTTAGTCAGGAAATGGGGCAATTTTGGAACCAGTCATAATTAACCTTTTTAGCCAGGATTCATGCAATGGTCAGCTATCAAATGTAACCACCCTGAATGAGCTTGTCCAAATTGTGAGATGTCTAAAAGGGCAAACATCTGAATGTGAACTCAACAGATAGTAAATTTTTTGAAAGGAGCTGGCTGTGTTGTTTTAACAGTTCAGACCTACTGATTGTAAACATATAATGGTATTATTCCCGAATTCCGTCATTCCATGTTTATACTCTTCATCCAAGATGGCCACATTCTGAGATTTTTATTTATTCAGATTGCTCACTCGGTTAGCTTAACTTGACAAAACTAATTAATTGGAGAAACTACTAGGGAAAAGCTTCAGATATAGCATTAGTACATAACAGAGTTAAACAACTGATCTTAGTCAAATAACAGGATACATGACATTACTATATCTACCCAAACAACAGAGACCTCCAAGGTAGAAACGCACTCGACCACCATGACACAACACTAATCACAAGACACATAACTCTCCTAAACAGTGTGACACTCAATCAAAGCCCCTAAGGCAAAACAGCATGCCCAGCACACTAGTTATAGGTGACTCGATAGTGAGGCACACTGATGTCCCACTCACTAGGTTGAATAAGGAGAAAGTAACAGTCAGCTGCCTGTCAGGTGCCAGGATCCGCCATATAGTGCACACACTCAGGTCCCTCAACAACAGGTACAGATATGACTGTCATTGTACATGTGGGTGTGAATGACCTGAGACGTACCTCCCTGAACTAAATGAAGAGAGACTTGGAGGAGCTCTCAGATTATGTAGCCCAGGAGTGTATGACCCTAGCTCTGAGGAGCATCCTACCATCAACCAGAATGATACCACAGTACAAGCAGAAAATGACTGATTTCAACAATTGGCTAAGTTTCTGGTGTCATTCTAAGGGGATCCAGTATCTGGCTGCCTGAGATGACATGACTGACAGACCTCGATGCTCTTCCAGAGATGGCCTGCATCTGTCACCCCTGGGCTTCCAGATACTGGCCAAGGCTCTTGCCACCCCTATAATGCTTTTTTTAGGTGGTGTTCCAAAGACCAAATTACCACTACAACAGCTACAAACAAATGCAATCTGAGGGTCATGCTGCTCAATGCTAGAAGTCTAAATCTCAAACTGCACTCACTCGAAGCACTACTTAAAATGGAGAACATCGACATTTGTGCTGTAACAGAGACCTGGTTCAAGGCAGCAGAAAGCACCCCCGCACTACCAGGCTATAACTCATTCCACACCTTTCGGCCCCAGAACTTGGACCGAAGCTCTAAAGGCAGTGGTGTTTCCATATTCATAAAAGATGCACAGACCTCCAGACTGGTAGCCCAACATAATGTGTCAGAGATACTTCAGGTGCAGCTAACATTGGGTAAGACAGAGATTCAGGTCGCAGCCTGTTATAGGTCCCCAATCTTGTCCCAAGATACTCATTCCACATTCCTAATCACCCCAGAGAATATTAGGGTCCAACCTAACAATCTCATACTGGGTGACTTCAACTACCCCTCCATTAACTGGGAAAACTACTCATGTACCAATACGCTTGGCCAACATTTCCTATAATTCATTAATGCCAATGCCCCGGACCAGCTAATTCTTACCCCCACTAGAGGTAGCAACATCCTTGACCTGGTCATTACTAACATGGGCGAGCGTTGCTCTACATCAATAGTCAACTCCTCCCTGGTTAGATCTGACCACAAACTAATCACCTTGGAAATCCACATCCCTCTCATCCCCTGAAAAGGTAACCACCATGAAAAACTTCTCCAAAGCTAACTTTGGGCTCCTAAGAGCAGAGGTGGCTAACTTCACAGCACCCACGCAAATGAAGAATAGACTATAGTTGCATGACCGCCGAATCATACTCCAATGCACTGTACGAACTCATACACAAATGCATGGATCTCACCATACCCAATAGAACCAAGACACTCTCCTCCAAAAAAAGGGAAGCCATTTTGGTGGTCCCCAGCCATAAACAAACTCTACAACAGAAGGAGGAAACTGATGCAGAATAAGGTGAAGTCCCAAGACTGGAAAACTTCCTTATCAGCCTCAACAAAAAGTTGAGATCCCTCATCAAATCCTCTAAAGGTAGCTATAAAAACAGAATTGCAGCAGATAGTAAAGACAATCACAAGGCCTTCTATAGTTATGTACAGAATCTCCACGGCAATACCCAGATTTGCTCTGAGCTACTGCACAATGATACCTCCTATAATGAGCCAACAGATTCAGTGCCAACTTTACCACCCCCCCAAAGGACCAATCACAATGCTAGTAGATTGCCAGGCACCCAGTATTACTGCTGCACATATTAAAACAGCACTGTCCAAGGCCAAGCATACAGCTTCTATGGAACCTGACAGTATCCCTGGTTGTGTTCTACATGAACTACAGAGTGAACTGGCACCTCAACTGTGTGCCCTGTTCAATCGCAGCCTCACCTCTGGCTTTGTCCCTACTGAATGGTGCACTGCTATAATCATCCCTCTCCACAAAGGAGGAGCAACTACAGACCCTAGGAACTATCGCCCCATTAGCCTGACAAGTCTGATATGCAAAGTTATGGAATGCATCATCATGGACCTAATAAACAAGAATATAGGGAATCTCCAAACTCTGGATTCCACACAGTTTGGTTTTGTGAAGTGTAGATCATGCCTGCTTAACTTGGTTGACTTCTTTGAGTCAGTCACCAGAGCTATAGATGAAGGCAAGGTGGTTCATACAGCCTACCTTGATCTGGCCAAGGCCTTTGATACCATTCCCCACTCAGGAATCATAGAAAAACTCATTAAGCTAGGCATCAACCCCTATATCACTAGGTGGGGAGCAAACTGGCTCACAGACAGAACCCACAGTGTGAAAATAGCTGACTCCAAGTCAGACTGCTGATCAAGCACAAGTGGAGTCCCAAAGGGAGCAGTCCTGGGTTCTCTCCTGTTTGGTATCTACTTTGCAGAAGTCCAGGCCAACACGAAGGGACTCTGGCTGACAAACTTTGCAGACGATTGCAAGTTGGGAGCCATTATTAACTCCCCAAGGGATGTTGACACAACTGGTGTCAGAGCCATGGCCTTAAGCTCAATGCCAAAAAATGTGTCGTCATGCCCTTTGGGAAAAAAACAGCTCCCATGAACTACTACATTGATGGTAGTCCACTGAACACAGAAGGTGTTATAAGAGATCTGGGAACACAGATTGACAGCAACATCTCTTTTGACCACCACCCTGCCACTGTGGTCAGAAAGTCCTTCTAAGTGGCACATCTCATTACTAAGGATTTTGCATCCAGGAAGAAAGAGGTCATTGTCTCTCTCTACTGTTCCCTCATTAGGCCAATCATCAAGTATAATGCCCCATTTGGCATGTACCTCACTAGACACCTGCAACAACTGGAGAGGCCACAAAAGTACCTCACAAAGAGGATCCTAGGCTTTAAATACGTATCCTATATAGACAGACTCAAAAAACTCCAACTATTCTCTGTCTCATATTGCCTACTTAAAGGCGATCTCTGCTTGATTTACAAAGCTATGTCTGACTCAGCTCTGTTAGAAATGCTACATCTAAAGAAATCCCAATTCCCTCTGCACCACATGCTCCACAGCCCTCAACCTCATTACCACAATCAATAGAACGTGCTGGAGGGACAGGTTCATAACCTACAGACTGCCCATGCTAAGGAATAGACTTCCCATACACATCAAACAGAGCACCTCACTGGCCCTCTTCAAGAGGAATCTTAATGAGTGGATGGGAAATAGAAAATTCACCCCTGGGATCACTCCAGTAGCTCTACTCGACAGAGGCAATGGAAACTACGGTCGGGTGGCATGATGCCAGGGTAATCCTATGGACTAGGCTTGTAAAGGCTTCAGGACTATTAGCCTAGTACACACCTATGAACTTATGAACTTGTGTCATGTTAGTCATAGACTTATTAATGTACAAAAGTCACAGTTTGCAATTGGATCTAATATTATTTTAATAAAAATGTCAGAGTTTAATCTAGAACAGGGAGGGAGAATGGCATAATGGTTAAAGTGTTTACCTTACAGACACAAGGTGCAGAGTTTGATTCTGACTTGAGGTAATTGGGTAGGCTTAAAATGTCTCACAATGGCAATTAGCCTAGTACTAATCTAGGAACCTATTAACATACCAAACATGATGTCTTGAAAAGGTAAGAACGTGTGCAGCCATCAGGTCAGTAACACTATAGTAGTTATATCTCTACAACAATCAGTTTTATAACATATTACTGTAACTGCACAATCCCGGGCCCTAAAACACAATTACAATAGCACAAGCAGCCACAGCCAGTACTGCATCTACATGTTGTGTAAGTCTAGTGACCATAAATACATGGTGCAACTACAATGGACTTTAATTTATGTTTAAATTTTAGTCAGGTTGCTGTATGTTTTATGCTGCTGTTTAAGTCTGCATGCACCACCTAGGTGTAATAATGAAGTTTGCTTTTCTGGTGTTTTGATTCATTGCAACTCTTTATTTCTCACGGTTAGTGTGCAGATGATTTAGATTTTGGTAAAGTTGTGTCATGTGCATTGTCTTTGGTTACTATATTTTTTTTTGCTTACCTCAGACCTACCCTAGTGTCTTCACACCTCTTCCTACAAACAAGTGAAGCACCTGTGCTTAGGGCAAAGAAATGACTGCAACACACCACTGGTATCCCTGATACCATATTCATTCTAAGCACCAGCCAATGTAAAGGTAAGCAGGATGGGAAAGAACATTAGACTTAACAGGAGATGGCTTATTCTGCAATCAATCAAGACAGAATATCACTGCCAAACTATAGCAAGAGATAACTGTCTCCCAGATGAAAGCATGACTGTTATGTCGACGTTTCACTTAAAAAACATCTTGGTGCGGCTACTCTGCTCCACTTCCAACCTTACTACAAAAGAAGTCCTCTACTGTCAATATTGTACTGCTAGACAAGGGGTAGTCAGTTTTCAATACCTCTGGACCTGCCTAAAACCTATGGATACATCCTTTTCCTCCACAGCGTTCTGAACCCATGACAGTCATCTGAGCTCAGGAGTGCAACTAACCTTCAAAAATTCAAAGAAAACCTTTCATCTACATGATGAAGGAGACACATAGTAAACGCACCAACTGAGGTGTGAGCCTTTTGATTATTTGCTCTGTGTTTTTTTCTGTGGTTATCAGTTTTGTTTTAGAGACTTATTTATTTTCTGTCTTATAGTATATTTATTCTATTTTTCTCCTGTTTTATCTTACACTCGCTATACTTACATCTGTTTCCTCTAGCTGAGTTTAGTTTTCCCCGAGTTTTCTATTTTTATATGTTTCTTTTTGTTTATTTGCAGTACTTTCTTTGTGTGCACCTATTTTTTTCTTTGCAGAAAGTTTATTTGCAGTATCATTCTTCATAGACTTGGCTGCTACAGTGTGATGGCCTTAGTTAAATGGGCTAATCTTCATTGTATTGTGGTGCATATGTTTATTTACTCCATATGTTTATTCACTGTTTTTCTATTCCCCTCCAACCCCTACTGTTCCCCTATTTCTGTGTCATTTGTAAAGTGATTATTCCTGTTTTTCATAATTTGCATGATGTTTGTGTTAAACCCACTAAAGAGTACAGACCTTTTTGATACTGCAGCACTTAGCTCTTCTCTTGACAGTATATCCCATTACTGTTATCCTCATTTCCACCCAGTAGCAACTTTCCTACCCAGATGACTATTACTTCTTCATCTTCCAGCCTCCATCACTATTCAGTTTATCAGACTTTACTGCAATAATGTCTTGGTCTCACTGTTTTTTATTTGGTGTGACCCAGTCATAAAACTGTATTAGATTCACCTGATAGTATCACCTGGCTGTGAATATGCTAGTTTATTTGTTGAAGGTTATTGCGCCCTTCTCTCTGTATTTTTCCATCATTACTCCTACAGAGATCAGACTTGTTGGCAAACAGTTCCTCAGGTTGTGTCTAGCCCACTCATTATTAGAGGAGGTCACTTACAGACCTGAAATACCTCGCAGCTGGTCATTGATCTACTAAACAGTTACGATAGATCATCTGTCAACATTCTAGACAGTTCCTTACAGGATGTTTCTCGTGGGTGATCCCATGTGATGTAGACCAGCATTTTCTATAATGCTTTGTGGCTTATGTTTCCAGAGGTTTTTAGCTGCTTCAATATTATAATGTTTGCTAAGAGCAGCACTTATGAAGAGTGATTACACTATAGTATTGTATCTACTGTACTGCATCTAATCACTACAGAGTATAGGTTGCTCCTTCAAAACCTCCCCAGCCAGTCATTACTTCCTTTACTCCATCCTTACCTTCTTCAGAGGTGTGCCCTCTTTTTTTAAGGACGGAACAAAGAAATTTATTTGGAACCTCTGCGTGTTCCCCTTACCTCCTTGGTTTGCTTATATCTGTTCTTGTCATTCTTCTTTCTCCTTGGTTCCTAAGGAACCCTTAACTCCTTTGTGCTTTCTTTTATCCTTTCGGCCAACACCTTTTCTATCTTGGCATTGGCTTTTCTGACCCTATTGGTTGACCTTTTTTCCATAGCTTTAACCTATGCCTTTCTGAATTAATATCTTCATTCCTTCCTCTTCTTAAACACTTTTTTCATTTCTTTCACTGCCTTCCTAACCTCTGTAGTCAGCCTCATTAATCTTTTCTTTCTTTTGGTATTCGTTTTCTGCCTAATAGTTGCTTTCAGCAGCCAGCATAGTTCTTTCTCCAAAGCTATTCCCTTCTTTTATTTATATGCAATACCCTGGCACCATCCACTGTCCCTTTAATCTTCCTGTAGCACACTCTCTTGTTTCCTACACCATCATTTTGGAATTGGTATACAATACTATAGTGTGATCACACTTCACAAGTGCTGTTCTTAGCATCCCCAGTGTTCAGTCCTCTGCAGCATTGTATCAAGTATTCAACCCCTGGTAATGCTTCTATCAGCTGTGAAAATATTCTTGATTTAATCTCAACTGTTTCCTTCTTCCCTTCAGTCCTCAGTGCAATAATAATTACGTACAAAGGCTGACTCTCATCTTAATTATTATATTTTATTTTATGGTTGTATTATAGTCTTTAGTAACTCATGCTCTTTCACTTACCATTTAATTGTCAGTCAATGGTGCATATTGATTTACCCTTCTACCCTGATAGGTAAGCCACTCATTGTTATAGGCTTTACTCCCTCTCTAGATATGGTTTAATGCCTTTTCTCTTCATCCACTTCCTCTAGAATTTTTGCATTTATTCCTTATATACAATGTCACCTCCTTTTATCTGCCTTTCCTATTTTTACTGAATATGTTAAAGCTTGAGATAACCTGTATGCCCTGCTTTTCTGTTTCTGTTACTTCTCTTACGTCTTGTCCCTGTGCTGGCATCACAGTTCAGAGTTCCTCCATTTTTGTATTGGAAGGTCCTTACATTTTTAAATATTACCTTCCATGCTTTGGATCTCTTGGTGGACCTTACTTTCCTTTCTGTTTTAACTTTCTCTCTGTCTCCACATTTTTTTCTTTGTATATCTCTGTCTTCTACCTTTTTCTTCACTGTTTTACTGTCTCCTCCCTTCCACCTCACTTTAAATGAATCTTTATTTTAATTTATCATTTCATTTCAGCTTTCAGCACCATCATCCTCTCTGTGCTGAGGTAAAGTCTATCCTAACTGGGTATGCTTCCCTAACTCATATTCTGTCCCGTCACCCACTAACCTATAACCATGTGCCTTCCAGACTTCTTCAGCCATCATTTGATTGGTTTAGAATATTGGTAGTACTTTACAGATGGTTATTGTGATTGGTTTAGAATATTGATAGTAATTTAGAGGTGGTTATTGTGCTTACCAGCTCTTTGTACACACCATTAGGCTCCCGAGAGCTTCTTTAATGATCACATCTCCTAAGCATTTGTGTTCATATGAACCATTATATGAGGGTGCTCTCAATCTCTTAACACCTCCATGGTTATAACTTAACCTGTTCTTTCTCCTGCCTGTCATAGCACTCTTTCCATTTGTGCTTTATTCTTCCATCTTTCTTGTCTAACTAATTGTATAACTGAATCTCCTGTTACCAAACCCCTTTCTTACTCAATCTGTCTCTGGTTATCCATCCTGGTCTGCAGTTCTGTCAAAGTAACTGAGCTTGTCTTCCATCTGCTTCCAGACTTCTTTCTGTTACATGCTATTAGGTCCATAGCTGACCTTCAAAATGAGTTCCTGGGTGGCAAGCTCATTCTCTATGCTTGGAACTGGTTTAATGGTTTACAGCTGCTAGTTACAGTTAATATTAAGACATACACAGTGCTGCCTGGAGTCAGACACTGCCGCAACACCACTACCTTCACCAGCCCTATCAAACTGCCCCTGTGACTGAAGCACAACTCATTAAACCAGTGATGTACATATACAATTCTGTTTTATTCATTTAATTTCATTTTTATTTATTTAAGTTGGCTTTCTGGAGTAGTGGACTGAAACAAAGTGGACCCATTTCAGCCATAGCCTGAGGAGCAGCAAAGAATTCAAGATGACAAGTTCAGTATTAAAACAGTGAAACAGCAATAATGGGACCATTGGTGTAGCTAGGTATACTCAATGTACTCAAATAAGGATATTTTTTCTAAGCTAAATGCCCAGAATCAAGCATTACTACAGCAATCAGACATTCTCTATCCTAGGCTCATAAAAGTGGGATTCCTCCTTGACATACTTAAAAAAAAAAAACACTTCCAACAAAGCCTTTGAACATGATCTAAAGCAATTTCTGCTTAAATTCATCATGTAAATGAACAAATTAGGACAAATTACCTGAAAGCACACAACCTGTTTCACCATTACTTCTACGTGTTTTCCAATATAATGAATCCTAAACACATTTTTAATTTATTCTTACCTATTGAAACTTCTTTAGCCAAACTCTCTGTACTCTTCCTAGCACTTACTTCTAGATACTCAGACTTTTTTCTCCATTTGATCATCACCATTAACCCTGATTCACACCTTATTTAATTCTGCTATGACTCGGCCTGTTTTTATATTATATATGAAACATTCCATTCTAAACTTTTTTATTTGACAAATTCTTGTATAGTTTTTGAATACTCAGTCTGAGCTTAAAAAGTGTAGATCAGTACTCTAACACAGTTAACAAACTGAAATAAATAAATAAATGAACCATACATACATACATCACTCATAGACTTGATTGCTCAAAGACTAAAGAATGTTTAAAACTGTCTAAACTCGTTTCTACTGTATAGAGCTATGCAAAACATGCTTACCTAACAGGGACGCATCTCTAAAAGTAGCATTTTTATGGTTATAAAAGAAAGAAATTGAAAACAATGACAAGGAGTCAGAAAAATTATCACCACCATTGCTATTTGTTCAGTGTAATACTGGGTATTAATACAATGGTGACTCAGAGACTTGATAATACTGCAACATTACTGGCACATTATGAGGTCTCTAAATCAATCACTTCACTGTTAAAAATAACTGTTCTAATCTTTCCTCTATCAGAACTTACATACACCCATGTACATTCACAGAGACATGCATACATACATACACAGAAACACAGACACACACACACACACAGACACACACACACACACACACACACACACACACACACACACACACACACACACACACACACACACATCGTGCATGTGTGCACACACACACACACACACACACACACACACACACACACACACACACACACACACAAACGCACAAACATATACACACAGCTGGCTTTGCAGGACTTACTCACTGTGGCATTAACAACCCTACACACACAGATGGCATTGCAGGATTTACTCACTGTGGTGCTAACAACCCCAAAGTTTCCCTTGAAGTAACCATCAAAATATGATGTACACAATTCCCTCTTCTCTTGGGGAACAACAAGACAGAGCTATTTTTTGAGTCATTGTACAATGCTGCTCAGATGCTGGTCATATTTCCAGGATAGAGGACATGGATAATTAGTATTAATCATGCCCCCAGACTGTTGCATTTGCATTCATCCTTGCTAGCATAACCTCTGTACATACATATTGTTACAGAGGTACAAAAGTCTTTGAATCACATGAGTTTAATAAGTGTGGAATTCTGTTGTTAACAGGATTGTGCAGCTTATTAAATGTTTCTCAAACACAGGCAATATGTCTGATTTCAAAGTGTAAAGAGGCAACATTTGCAGGTTAATCTATTTTTTAATAACAGGTGCATGAGTGTCAACTGCAATAGATCTGCATACAAAATATACATTTCTGGCTACACCCCTGAATTGTAGGGTCTATATTATATCATCAAACGCTTAAAAAAGCGAACGCTGATTGATCGACCTAATTTAAGCAAAAGCTTACAATCTCGAACTGTCAGATCAGCGATTTTTTACACATACACACAACACAAGCACACCAAATAAACAGAAATCCACACACATACACCTAAAATCTGATACCTAACCCTACAATAAACTATGCACACACCATTAACTACCCACTTACCTTAACCCAAACCCTAACCCTAAGGTCCGTCACTATCGCACACTCACCTCACCCGCTCCCTAACCCTAACACACTTAAATCCACTCTAACCCTCATGTCCACTCAATCGCACACACACCTAAACCGAGCCCTAACCCTAACTCATCTAAATCACCCTAACACTCACATTCACACAATCGCACACTTACCTGAATCCGACCGGTAACTTTCCACTATAACACTGAAAATACCGACGCAACAGAAACAGACAATCGAATTCTTTCCCTAGGAATAAATTCGAGTTTTTGCTGCTTTGATATTTTGCAGTTTCGCGAAAATAAGTTCAATCAATCAGCGTTCACTTTTTTAAGCGTTCGAGGATATAATATAGACCCGAATTGTACACACCTTCACTCATTCCCTGCAGTACAGCTGTTTTGACCATGTACCTTTAACTCCCAGTGGGTGAGGCTTGAACCTTTAAAAAAATGAAGTTATCACCTTACAGTTCAAACAAATACACATTGACAGAGGTCAGATATCAGTACAATTGTATTTGCCATCATGTATGATTCAAGATAAAATATTCTGATACATTGTATGTAGCATAGTTTTGGAATTATTAATGCAAATATGAACAGGAAATATTTGACGCCTAGAGGAGCAGTAGGAGGTAACTGCAGAAACACCTGTAGACATCACTCGGCTGTAATGAGTTAAGAGTCTAAGATACATTTGTAAAGAAATTTTGAAAGTTTGCACATTGAAATGGTTTGGAAATAATTTGAAACTAAGCAGTTATTTGTTTTATCAAGGTGTGAACAGAATATAATGCTTCAGATACAAAGAGACACTAGCAACTAAAAAATCAAAAGCAATACATATAGTCCGCGTGTAACAATGGAACAATTAAAAAAAGAACAGACTGTTCAATTAATATAAAGGAACATTCTTCAGTAAGAATAATTGCTGAAGGAAACAACAAGCTCTGTGCAGTAGTTCATATTAAAGCATCCATTACGTAAATAATTACAAACTTGACTATAATTACAAAAACAGTGCTTCTGTTTGTGCTGGCCCCGGTGTAAACCACAGTCCTGCTTATAATATGACCAAAATTTCATAATCCTTTGCAGAAAACTGAACAGGTGACAAAAATACAAAACATATATACATAATATGTATATGCTGCTTTTTAAATTCTTTTAAAAAATGCATCTGACCATACAAAGCTTAATACACACAATTTAAAGTATGAAATGATGAGAAACGTGTTAACAACATTCCATTCCTTGAAATATAAGCATTCAGAGCTTCATTACTTAAATGCATCTGCATATTTTCAGGGAAATGAAAAAGTGATCCTTTAACGTTCATACGTTTACAAGTAATTCATACAGTGGCATGCGCATTATTTACTTTCTTTCACTTGCAGACCTAGGCAATTTCATTGCAGCCCCTTTATGACATTTTTCAAACTAGATGTAATATTACATTCTAAGAAACAGTATAAGTCACCAGGAATTAATAGCCAAATACATATTTAATAAAAATGTTATCTGTTAAAATTGTTTATCACAAATGTATAGCTTCTAAGGCATGCTAACTTTCAAACCAAATGGGCTAATAGTGATATATTTCAATATATTTGCTGCCTGTTTCTCTTCTGTGACTAATATAAAATGTCTTGTTATACGTGGGACTCTAGCTCATTTTGTCTGAAGCAAATACCTAGCTGTTACCAGACTTTCAATCTGCGAAGTAGTCAAATGAGTGGCTGTACTGCTGGACTGTATTAGATTTAGATTATTCCTGACATGTTCCTCTATGCAGATTATAACCTTCTGTTCTGTCTTCTCAGTATAACGTGACCTGCATCCACAATAATGGCATTAAGTTTCTCAATTCCAGAGTAGCATTTAACGTAAGACTTTACAAGAATTGTTTTCCTTTAATTTGCCACCTATCCTTGGGTAACACACCTATTTAAATTGTTTTCCTTTAATTTGCCACCTATCCTTGGGGTAACACACCTATTCAAACTGCATCAGTAACACCTCTCAGTGCCCTGTTTCAAGAAATGTTTGCAGGACAATGTTGTGTACTTAACTAAACATTATCAAACAGTATCTGAGTATTACCATGTGATATGCTGGGTCTGTGTGCTAAAATATTTGACAAAATACCATTCATAACCAACATCTGCCTAGCCAACAGAGATGCAATGGATGTGGTCCTGTGCAACCTTCCTCACATCCACAAGACTAATAACAACCTAAACACACTCTCAGGAAACTGGAACTTCTACTGCAATATAAACAGAACCTGTTTGTGTAATAGACATTTATCACAGAGAAAAACATTTTTTTTGTTTTTATGAAATACACTCTCTCTGGATGTCAAGTACAGCGCTTCCAAGTGAAACCTTTCTTTCCGTTAGTCCCTTAGTACAAAGGCTACTTTAACCTCATAAACATGGCAGGGTAGCTAATGATCTTAAACACTTCCTCAAAGTTTGTGATGAAGAATGGCAAAATTGGAAATGCAACTTCTCCACAGATTCTCAAGCAGAATATACCTCACGATGCAACTTAGTCAAGCAATCCATCCGCAGACACAAAAACAACCACTATCAAAGCAAACAAATCACACTTTAGCCAAACCTAAAGGAGTCTGGAGAGAAATCAACCTGTTGACAAGACAAGAAATGTAACACAACTCCAGTCCCCTGAACCCCTCTAACACCATCACACACTAACTTCCTCAGTGAGGTCAACAACCTGCTACACATCAACAACACAAATATACCAGCCCCTTTACAGTCCACTATTCTACTTCAAAAAGATTAAAACCAAAGAGACTCTAACATAATTGGACCAAATGCAAATAGATACCCCCCCCTCAGGTTCATATAACCTAGTCCCTTGGTTAATTCACCATTGTAAGAATGTCATCTCCTAGCCTCTCACTCACATATACAACCCCGGCTTAATTAATACGATTATGCCTCAGATATGGAAAGCAGTAATAGTCACTCTTATTCCAAAACTATTCATGCCAACTACTAATTTGCAATGCCATCCTATCGCAATACTTCCCAGTTCAGGTAAAATACTAGAAAAAAATATCTGCAACCACATTACTGCTTACTTACATCAATACCATCTTCTGTCTAGGAAGCAACATGGAGTATCTTCTGGATGCACATCATAACAGATCTCTACTTCCTCACAGATGACATCCTATCCAGCATGGACAAATGCCACCTGATATGAGCTATCTTTATTGGTTTCACAAAAGCCTTTGATCTATCTGACCATAACTTACTATTTGACAAATTAACTGAAATAGGCATTAGGGGCAATGCAAAACCTTGGTTTGCAGACTTGCTCACCAGTAGAGCATTCACAGTGACAGTAGGCGCCACCACCTCTGAAACAGCTCCTTTTATGAAAGGAGTCCCCCAGGTTTCCACTTTATCCGCACTGCTATTTTCCATATTTATCAAAAAATTTCATCTGATCATCCTTGGATACATCCAATTCTTTATACAGATGATATGGTCATCTAAAGGTCAAACAAATACTACTCTATTATACAAATTCAGCTCCAAGATGACGTGCAAACCCACAAACAGTGTCTAATAGGACAGAAACATACTCAGTCCCTCAAAAACAAAAGCATTGCTATTTGGAACCAACTACAAATATCCAAAAAACCCAACTTCCTTAATATTAAAGATGTTAACAATACCACCATAGAAATGACCACGTACTTCAAATACCTTGGCATTAGTCTAGACCAATCTCTTAACTTTCAACTACACATTCAAAACACACACAAATAGATCAATACCTTCTATGCATACATCCTATGTGTTCTCAGTCTTTTGGGATTCGGGATTTAGAATTTTCAGGATTTTGGGTGCCAGTCATATGGGATTTGAGATTGTGGGTTTTCAGTCTTCTGAAGTGAATCCATATATATATATATATATATATATATATATATATATATATATGTATGTATGTATATATATATATATATATATATATATATATATATATATATATATATATGAGTGCTACAGAATCCTGAAAGCCCAAAATCCTGAAGACCAAAATTCTGAGACCAAAATCCTGAAAGTTCAAAATCCTGAAAACTCAAAATACTGAAAACTCAAAATAATGAAAACACACAGGACACGAACACTTAATATATTCCAGCACAAGTACATACAGAAAGAAATAAAACACAAACTATATAACTGTTCTACAAGTATAAGCTGGGGGGCAAGCCTCTCTGCACCCCCCCATATGGGGGGCAAGCCCCCCACAGCCCCTGCTACTTAAATATATCAACTCCAAGATTACACTTAGTGTAGTGAAGTGCAATCTTGGAGTTGATATATGTAAGTAGCAGGAGGTGTGGGAGGTGCAGCCCTCCACATGGGGGGTGCAGGGGGGCTTGCCCACCTGCATATAGTTGAAGGGTAATATGTTTCTGTATGTACTTGTACTGGATTATAGTAAGTGTTGGTATCCCGCGTGTTTTCAAGATTTTCAGTTTTCAGGATTTTGAACTTTCAGGATTTTGGTCTCAGGATTTTGGTCTTCAGGATTTTGGGCTTTCAGGATTCTGTAGTGCTCCTATAGATAAATATTATATATATATATATATATATATATATATATATATATATATATATATATATATATATAAACTTGGATGACTGTATGGGCAATCATAAGTACACCCCAAGTGTGGCTCCTCAAGCTCTCGTAGAAAAGGTATGTAATAAGGTCTGAAGTAATTCATCCTGTTGGTGGTCTGGCATGTCCCCTCAAGTCTTTATGTGAAGGAGATATAAGTAGATCAAAATTAATTCATCCTCTGGGGACTAGCTTCACATCTTCATAAATTCAATGTGGGATCATGTTACTTGGCTCCAGTTTGTCCAGAGGATCAACAGCCAAGTATGGGCATACGATCCCATGAACTTTAATGATGATGTCACATTTTTATGCAATGTATTGTGCTATGTATCACAGAATATGAGTTGTAAATTCACACTCTGTTTTTCAACGGATTCTATGCAACATTACCAGTATTAGCACTGACATTCATCAGCCTGATGCTATTGTCATAAGTAGGCTTTCTACTTACAGGAACAGTGCTATGACTGGTCATGTATGGTTATGTCAGCTTTATGAGCAATCATGAATCCTAGTGCTCTGTGTCTATAATGAATATCGAAATAATGAATGGAGTTCTGAAATTTGCGTCATCATATGCCATGTTATAATAACAATATTATATGTGTTGGAAGATGAATATAACTCACAGTATGAGGCCAGGGAGCTTTGAGACAGAAAAAGCTGATTGCTAGTCACAGCACAATTTTTTTCACTTTTGGGATGAGTTTTAAAATGAAAAAGAAAAGAGTACTGGATACGTGAAGGAGCCAGAAAAAAAAAGTCTGTTTACAGACCAATGACTACAAAGTCAATTGGAGGGCATGACTCCATGTTTGTTCAGGTACTACAAAATAATGCTCAACATATATAGTAATAACATTAAGCAATTACATTTAACACAAAAAATGTAATATATGAAATTGTTTCTGTGATGCTTTAATATTTTTCAGTAAAATCTGTAAAATCAGTAAAATACTCAAGGCATAGGCAGAAACCCATGCCTTCCTCCTGCCCCTAGGGGCCATATACAGGGCAAAATCAGGTTGTATTGGCTAAGCTTATAAAGGCTCTTGAGCAGTTACCCTAGTAATCTCCTATGAACATATGAACCTATGAAGTGGCGAGAAGTAAAAGGCTCTAAATGCATCCTTGTATACATCTTTTGCGGTGCACTTAGAATGATGACATTATGTTAGCCATAGGCATTGCTTCTTGAAAAGAAATGTGACAGATGTTACAAATGTTACAGATAATACAAGTGTTTTTAATATGCACTTTTTAAGTGAAAATAACACACTTAAAGCATTTTGGCCATGATAGGCATATACCGTGGGCTTATGCAGACATTTATAAACTTATGAAATGGGTGTATGTCCTGATAAAATTACTTGTATATGCACTGGGGGAAACATCAGGAGTTCAGACAGTAGGCTTTCACTTTCAAAATGAGAAGGTGTACTACAGTGTGTCACCCCTACCCTGTCACTGTATACTGGTTAAATAAAACAAAGTGGCAGCAAGTAGCATCATACAACCAAATTTTGTTGTACACATTTTTTTGATATAACAGCACCTAGCCAGACAAATAAACAGACTCCACTGGAATGATTGATGATTCCTGAGAATGTGAAGGATATTGCAACTCACTTCAGCTTCAAAGGACATGTTTCCTTGTAGGAATGACAGTGGGTACCTTCCTCAGCAGCTATTTATGGTCATTTTTAGCAACCCATTAGAGATAAAACTTAATTAATTCTTCTGCTGACTATGTGTCATAGTTATCTGTTAAGATTCTCAGATTGTATGTTCTGCATCGTACTTAAGTGAAACGATACTGAGGACATAATTTAAAGTTTCACGTTTTGAGACATGTCACTGAAACTAAAAGATGTGTGGATATAAACAGAGAAAAGGTATTAACAGTCTAAAGTAAATGTGTATACGTCACCTGGTCTTTAGCTTCAAACCATTCATGAAATCTAGAATCTCAACACAGATACTGTTTTTAAAGGGACATGGTTTATCTTATGTTTTTGTGACCAGTCCCTTAGCATCAAAATGTCAACAATATTAATATATTTCATTATTTCCACGGAATTACTGTAGAATTTCAGAAGTAGATTTTGACGTGGCATTCACTCATCCCTACGTTTTCTTACTATCAGCACTTATTTTATGTCTGTCTTTTTTGTTTGAGACTCTGATCCAGTCTACAAAATTACTGTCAGTATGGTACGTCATTATTTTAGATAAGTGGGTATGCTTTAAAACTGTATTATAGTGCCTTATGTGTTTAGGTTGTGTACCAAAATAAAAGATAGATAAGCTAATGAATTAAATATATTTACTAGTTTGATGAACATTCATATTCATTTTCAGTAGTATGAAATTTTCCTGGTACATTTTACCTCCTGAAGAAACTCTATATGATGACCATGGCTTATGTAGTTACAGAACACTACAAAACATGCAAAGGATATAGCACAGTAATGGGTTTGCATTTGATTAATGAGTCCTGTTTCTGACTCAGCCTAACCAAACACTAGGAACGTGTATGACCAATAAATGCAGCATATAAAAGGGTAATAAAATAATACAAAAGAGCTGTAAGCATAACCTATCTTGGTTTTTTTTGTCAGTATAGTTACGGCTATTCTTTAATTGAATTCATTTATTTACTGATGAGAGTAAGGCAGAGACCCCCCTCTGTGATGGGACACCAGTCCATCATTTTTTGAACATGTTTACTTCTTTAATAAAAAAGTTATTGTTTGGTGTTGTTTGTTTTAACATTTAACTATTATTACAGAGCTTAAGCTTAAGCATTTCACAAAAAAATTAAAAAAACATATTAATGAAGCTAATAACATAAGGGCATAAATAAAAAAAATACATTTTAAGGTATGTCAAAAATCAGAGTTTTTATGTTTTTGTTTGAATATTTGATCTTTCAATAATTGATCCTATGGTGTGGCTACTTGCCTTCACATCACTTGTGTCATAAACATCAAGGCCCTGCAATACTCGCATTCAGTTTATACGCTTATGTAGTGCTTATCTGTGTATCCTCATCTCTGCTTTATTTTATAAAAACTGCAAGTAATGACTAATGCATAATCAGGTATGCTCCTGCATCAGCTTAAGATAACTGGTTTCTGAACGACTAGTGAAAAACAGGAAAGCCATCTTCAGTCAGAAAAGTGGATAATTGGGTAAGAATGCCGTGGCCTTCCTTTCCCATTTGTACTACAAGAAGTCCTTATTATTGCTGGGGACTCTGTGGATAAGGAAAGTAAAACAGTCATCAGTTTATAATAAAAGCATGAATGATGAATGTGTTTAACATTTCAATATTCTGCTCACCTGTATGCATGAAATATATCAAACAGAAAAGTAGAGAATGTTGAAAAAATGGTCTTAATTGGTATTGTCAAGCATGTGTTATCTATTGATTGGTGTGTTCTCGTGCCATGCTGACTTTAGCTTAGCAAGCATTACATTAGAGTCCTCAACTTAGCATTATGTTAGAGAGGCTATGGTGATGAAGCATGACTATTGCAAACTGTAAGCAAAATAAATTGCAGGGCTCCATATTATCTTCAGCCTAGGTTTCATAGTGAGACAACGTAAGGAGCTATGGCTTTTCAAATCAAATATAGTCTATCAAATGACCCTTTGTTATACATATATACTTCACAAGAAGATACATCTGTAAGATGTATTGTCCTACCAGTGACATTCTAACTATATAATTTCAAAGGGATTACATTTAACCTACAGAGTCAAGACAAAAATTCTGTTTTAAGTTTGATTTTACTTCTAGAGTGTGAATGCTGTGATTTCTTTGTACTGGCCCTTTAGTAGATCTCTCTTCTGAACATTGACATTGACAGAACATGTAGAAAATTCTCAGGACAGCTTTGTAGTGCATATTAGCTGCGGATTACTGTGGCAGTCACGGTGCTTATTTTGTATGCTGTTATCAGGCTACAAAGTAAGTCATTAGGTGAAAAAGGCTCTCCTATTAGGGTAATGAGCACCTTCGTAAGCCTTAGTGCATAATCAGTTTGTAAGATCATACTCAGAATCAGCCCCTTTATCACTGCAGCTGTTAGGCCAGAGGTTGATGTAAAATGATAATGTCATAGATGTAAATTATTCAGCTTTAAGGAACCTGACATTAACAGGGTGAGGCCTTCTGCAGTACACCTATCCCTTGTCTGCTGCCTGCACTATCTTTATTTCCTAATACAATGTCCTCAACTTGATCACTATAATGGCATGTTATAGCTGCTTAAGGAAGTTCCCTTCATCTTCACTGAAAAGTTATTTTAAATTGAAGCATTATGCATCCTGGAACTATAAATTCATTTCATTTGAAGTTTTAGCTCACTTCGGTGGCCATGTTCTTTGTTTGCTGACTCAGCTGCAGTATTCACACAGATATGTCATTCAGACCCTGCTGCTCAATGGCTCATCTGACAGTCACTTCGGAGCATATTTTGGGACTTAAGTCTGGCCAATGTGTTCTCAAAGCCTGCAGTCCTGGTCTACAGTTAACCAGCTTGCTGTTCCTCTTCTCTTCTTACTTCCTGTTGGAGTAAAGGCAAAAGCATGGGTATTCCTATGTTTTCATACCATTCATTTAGACTACATAAACCAAGGTGTTGTCCAGTGGGAAGGCATGTCAGGTAAAGATCCTGTTGGTGAAGTACTGCTTCTTTATCTAGGAAAGGCTATGTATAACATTGTAGGTGTGTTTTGTATTTTTGCACCAGCACTTTAATGGTAAATAATGTTGAATGTAAATTGTTAATTATTAATTAAGCATTTTGTATAAAAAAACTGCATTCAGGTCTGAGCAATTATCCCTTGAAGGCAATAGCCAAGGCACCAGGAGGCATCAGTAAATATTTTTCCAGCAGTCAGTCTTTGCTCCTTGGTGTTTTTGGTGTTTTTTTCATTGTTTTTTTCATGATTCCTAAATGTGCCAGTCAGCTGCATTGGTGCCACCATATTAAATGCAGAGCTGAAGTCTATGAACAGCATCCTTACTTAGTTGTCTTTGCCCTCTAAATGCTCAAGGGAGATATGTAGTGTTGATATGGCATCATCCGTGGATTGGTTAGCTCTGTACGCAAACTGCAGGGGGTCAAAATCAGGAGGTAGGCATGATGAAAGATGCTTTTTGATTAGCCACTCAAAACATTTTATAACAGTGGATGTCACAGCAACTGGTCTGTAGTCGTTAGGGCTGGAGGGAGTGCTTTTCTTAGGTAGTGGGATGATGTTAGTTTCATTGTAGCATGATGGTACCTTTGCCATGGCAAAAGTGGTGTTAAATATTTCCTTGAGCACTGTGCACAGTTGATCAGCACAGCCTTTTAACACCTTGTCCAATATGTTGTCTGGGCCAGCAGCGTTCCTGGGGTTCAGTCTCCTTAGCTCTATTCTTACCTCCTCTGTGCTAAGGCTGAGTACTGCATCCTTCTCATCAGTGGGTAGCTTTAGTGCCAACCTGTTGTTTCTTTCCTCAAATCTACCAAATAAGATGTTCAAACTGTTCAGTAATTCGATGCTGTCCTCACACTGTACTGACCTGGTTTTGTAGTCAGTGAACTCCTGTAGGCCTTACCTATGTTTTCATATCATTCATTTTGACTACATAAGACATAAACCAAGCTGTTGCCCAGTGGAAAGGTATGTTAGGCAGAGATCCTGCTGCTGATGTACTGCTTCTTTATCTGGGCAAAGCTATCATCCCAAGGCTCCTGGTCTCATTAAAACTCTTGTAAAGGAAGGGTTGCATTCATGAATTCATAAAACATACTGGAACAGCGTGTGCCACTGTCTACTAAATTCAAGTATACTCCTACAAAAAGACACAAGTTATAGAATGGCTTATAAGTTCCAATTTCTGCCTCACAGCATGGGTTTCAGTCTTAATTTCTGAATACTCTCTGACTGTGCAATTTTCATGTTGTCCTTATGTCTCTGCATGTGTTCTCGGGTCTATATCAGAACATCGAAGTATTAAAACTTCGAATGTTCTGATATCGAACACTATTCAGCGAACGCTAAGAATAGCGAAGCTGCAGAACAGCGAGTTCTTTCCTCAGGAAAGAATTTGGTTGGCCATTTCTGTGACCTCCCTATTCTTAGCTCTGTGGTGGAAAGTTACAGGTTGGGTTCAGGTAAGTGTGCGATTATTTGTACATTAAGGTTAGGGGCGGGTTAAGTGAGTTAGGGTTAGGGCACGGGTTAGGTGAGTGTGCGATAGTGACAGACCTTAGGGTTAGGGTTTGGGTTAAACTAAGTTTGTAGATAGTAGCGTATGTTCAGTTTAGTGTAGCGTTAGATGTAGGAATTTAAGTGTATGTGTGTGGTTTCTGTTTGTTTGATGTGCTTGTGTTGTGTGTATGTGTTTCAGAGCAGCACATTTTTTTCCATGGGAAAAGAATCGCTGCTCTGAATGTTCGATATTTTCATGTTTAGATATTTTGGGGCTGATGAAATAGCGTTTGCTATTTTCATCTTTCGATAACGTGATATAAACGCATGTTCTTTTGGTACTCCAGTTTCTTTTCATCATCAATACTGAAATAAATCCTTTTTTTCCTTTTTGTGCACAAGGTCATGGCATCACATCAGCAGTGGCCATCACCTAAAGCCAATGTCCATTCCACACCAGCTGGCTCCCAAAACCTGTTAATTTCATTAGTTACTTTAAAATGTCAAGCTATATTTAGCTCACCTTTACTGTTGCAGTGAATTGGTTCATATATCCAATTAAATAAATAAAAAAATATTTAAATGTGGCCATACAATTTGTTGATTGTTAATGTTTGTTTAAAGAAGACCAACACAGATGGAATAGGATAAAAAACATAAAGAAGAGTTAGAACACCTTTAAAATGTCACAAGTGCAGACTATCTTATGTAAGGTGACAG
This sequence comes from Protopterus annectens, assembly GCF_019279795.1. Taxonomy (NCBI): domain Eukaryota; kingdom Metazoa; phylum Chordata; order Ceratodontiformes; family Protopteridae; genus Protopterus; species Protopterus annectens. The sequence goes on along the minus strand of NC_056751.1, from coordinate 45,452,435 downwards.
AAGGGATTACGTGCAGAGAAAATGAAAATCTTTCCTGCACTCCACCCTTTAAATAAAGTAACTCCATACACAACTGAAGAAAGGGGTACACACCGAGGGAATGAAGACATGTTTCTATTCTCTGCCTGCAGATGCAGTAAAAAATAAATAAATAAATAATTGCTCGACAGCCCTACTGTGGAACCTTACAAACACATAGAATAACACAGACTAAATACTTTTAATACTTTTAAGATCCAAACTAACAAAAAAAAAAAACATAAGCAACAGAAAGTGTATGGGAAAGTTTCAAATGTGAAGGAGGCAAAACAATATGATCCTTATAGCTGTCTTTATGTATAGGCACAGTGGCACAGGGGATAGTGTTGTTCCCTCAAAGCAAGAGGTTCCCTGGTTCAATTCTCAGCTGGGATGCTTTCTGTGCAGAGTCTGCATGTCCTCCCTGTGTCTGTGTGGGTTTCCTCTGGGTGCTCTGGTTTACTTCCACATTCCAAAGAAGTGAATTGGACACTGTAAATTGATATGACGTTTGAGTGTGTATGAGAGTGTGTGGTGTGGAAGAATTACCATAGCAGGGCTAGCCATCTAGTGGTGTAAACCTTGGCTGTAGATGATGGTCACTGTTGAAGTAACACCCCGACCCCATTCAAAAAATGGGAAAAAGGGGTTGTGGATGGATGGATGACACGTGGAAGTCTGGCATGATACATGTAATATCTTGTACTGTGGATTTCAGGAACAAGTCACAAACTGATTTCTCTAATCCTGCAGCCCAAGTCATTTCACGTATCACACAAATCAGACCTTTTCCTCTGTTTAGTTTTAAGCTTCATTTCCTGTTTTTCTTTCATTTCAATCGGTCAAAGTAATTTTGGAACTTGTACTCGAATCTGCCTTTAGATAGTCTGCTAGGATTTTTAAGCATCAGCTATGTGTTGGTGGTTTTCTACTCTAGTTCTGAGGTAAGGTTTAATCATTTTTTAAACTCTTAATTTAGTTTGTGGTAATATTAGGATTTCCAATTTTAATACAAAAGCTAACAGACTCCAGTTCAGTGTCCAGCTTTTAGTTATTTCAACCTTAGCTTAAATATTTAGCGCCCATCTGTTTTCACAGTAATGGAGTTTTCTGATTGCTTAGTTGCAATCCATGAATTATATTACTTTTTATTTTATTTTTTATTATATTTTATATCTTTTTAAGTTTTAATGAGCTTTGTTTCCGGAGTTGATTTAGGTGGGTAGTGTTCAATTAGAGAAGTCTTTTGTTAGAATGGAAATATATGTTAAATAGATAGATAGGTAGCTAGATAGAGTAGAAAAAAGAAGACATCTATACACATATCTATATGCATGGGCACATGCATCTCTAACTATCAACATATGTATGTGTTTCTGTGTGTGTATGTGTGTGTGTGTGTGTGTGTGTGTGTGTGTGTGTGTGTGTGTGTGTGTGTGTGTGTATCTATATATATCTATATATATTATATATATATATATATATATATATGGAGAGAGAGAGAGAGAGATGTTTTATATATATATATATATATATATATATATATATATATATATATATATATATATATATATTTATTTCACATTTGTTTGCAGGGAATGTCTGACTGGGTCAGGAACCCATTTTCAGCGGAGGCCCGGAGAGAAAAGCTCCACAAATTTGTACAATTAATAACATATATGGTAGAACATTTGACAAAGCAAAAGTACAATGGTCATTTGATTTACATTTACATTCGAGAAATCTTCTTCTTCTTCTTCTTCTTCTTCTTTCGGCTGCTCCCATCAGGGGTCGCCACAGCAGATCAACTGTTTCCATTTCTTCCTGCATCTATCTCTGTCACAGCAACCACCTGCATGTCCTCTCTCACCACATCCATAAACCTTATCCTAGGCCTTCCTCTTTTCCTGTTACCTGGCAGCTTCATCCTTAGCATCTTTTTCCCAATATACTCTGCATCCCTCCTCAGCACATGTCCAAACCAACGTAATCTTGCCTCTCTGGCTTTGTCTCCAAACCTTCCAACCTCGGCTGACCCTCTAATATACTTATTCCTAATCCTGTCCATCCTTGTCACACCCAGAGCAAATCTTAAAATCTTCAACTCTGCCATGTCAAGCTCTGACTCTTGCCTTTTTGTCAGTGCCACTGTCTCCAACCCATATAACATAGCTGGTCTCACTACCCTCTTGTAGACCTTCCCTTTCACTCTTACTGGTATTTGTCTGTCACAAATCACTCCTGACACTCTTCTCCACCCACTCCATCCTGCCTGTACTGTCTTCTTCACGTCTCTTCCACACTCACCATTACTCTGAACTGTTGATCCCAAGTATTTAAACTCATCCACCTTCGCCACCTCTACTCCCTGCATCCTCACCATTCCTCTATCCTCCCTCTCATTCACACACATATATTCTGTCTTAGTCCTGCTGACCTTCATTCCTCTTCCCTCTAGAGCATATCTCCACCTCTCCAGGGTCTCCTCCACCTGTTCCCTACTCTCACTACAGATCACAATGTCATCTGAAAACATTATAGTCCATGGGGACTCCTGTCTGATCTCGTTTGTCAACCTGTCCATCACCATTACAGATAAGAAAGGGCTCAGAGCTGAACCTTGATGTAATCCCACCTCCACCTTAAATGCATCCATCACTCCCACCGCAGACCTCACCACTGTCACACTACCCTCATACATATCCTGTACCACTCTTACATACTTCTCTGACACTCCCGACTTCCTCATACAATACCACAACTCCTCTCTAGGCACCCTGTCATATGCTTTCTCTAAATCGACAAAGACACAATGCAACTCCTTCTGACATTCTCTGTACTTCTCCATCAACACTCTCAAAGCAAACATCGCATCTGTAGTGCTCTTTCCTGGTATGAAACCATACTGCTGATCACTAATCATCACCTCCCTTCTTAACCTAGCTTCCACTACTCTTTCCCATAACTTCATGCTGTGACTGATCAGTTTAATCCCTCTGTAGTTACTGCAGCTCTGCACATCACCCTTATTCTTAAAAATTGGTGCCAAAACACTTCTTCTCCATTCCACAGGCATCCTCTCACTTTCCAAGATTTCATTAAACAATCTAGTTAAAAACTCCACTGCCATTTCACCTAAACACCTCCATGCTTCCACAGGTATGTCATCTGGACCAACAGCTTTTCCGTTCTTCATCCTCTTCATAGCTATCCTTACTTCCTCCTTGCTAATCCACTGCACTTCATGGTTCACTACTGGCACATCATCCAACCTTCTCTCTCTCTCTCTCTCATTCTCTTCATTCATCAGCCTCTCAAAGTACTCTTTCCATCTGCTCAACACACTCTCCTCACTTGTGAGTATGTTTCCCTCATTATCCTTTATCACCCTTACCTGCTGCACAACTTTACTAGCTCGGTCCCTCTGTCTAGCCAATCAGTACAGGTCCTTTTCTCCCTCCTTAGTGTCCATCCTTTTATACAACTCGTCATATGCCTTATTGTTAGCCTTCGACACCTCTCTCTTTGCCATGTGACGCATCTCCTTATATTCTTGTCTACTTTCTTCATCTCTCTGACAATCCCACTTCTTCTTCGCCAACCTCTTTCTCTGTATACTCTCCTGTACTTCATTCCACCACCAGGTCTCCTTGACCTCTTTCTCTGTCATGAGGTCACACCAAGCACCGTTCTTGCTGTCTCCCTTACCAGCTCTGCTGTAGTTACCCAGCTATTCGGTAACTCTTCACTGCCCCCAGTGCCCATCTTAACTCTTCCCTGAACTCCACCTCACAATTACCTTTTTCAATTTCCACCATTTGATCCTTGGTGCTGCTCTCACACTCCTCCTCCTCCTCCTCCTCTTCTTGATCACCAATGTCATCCTACAAACCACCATCCTATTCTGCCTAACTACAGTTTCCCCTGCCACCACTTTACAGTCTCCAATCTTCTTCAGGATTAATAGTTGCTTGTCTTCAGATCGGAGGGTCCTGGTGGGTAGGTAGATTTGGAGGAGAGAGTTAAGTGATGAGCAAATGTGCGGTTGATACATTACTTTGTGTGCTATATTAAGTTGTTGGTGGTGCAGGAGGTGTGGTAGTTGGAGCCAGTTAAGGCTATGGAGAGCTTTGCAGTGGTGAGCATTGTGGGGTACATTTATAGCAACTTTGGTGATCTTATTATAGCAGGATTCCAATTTGTGGGGTGTATATATAGGGTAGTCTGGATGTTGGTCAGAATGGGGGCTGCACAGAGGAGAAAGGGAGCAGGGAGGTAGTAGCCAAGGTGGTCATTGTGGCTGAGTTCATGAATTTTTTGTGGCGGTATAGCATTGTGAGTTTGCAGTGGGTTTTCTTGATTGCATTTGAACATGTAGATCAGATGAAAGCTTATTGTCTATGGTTACTCCTAATAGTTTGGCTTGGGAGACCACTTCTAGTTGGGTTTTGTGAAGAGAAAAGATTTTAAATTTGGTTGAGAGATTTTTGGGTGTGAAAAGGAGGACCTTAGTTTTACTTGGGTTCAGCAGGAGCTGGGCATTGTGTAGCCAGGTCTCTATGAAAGTAAAGGAGGTTTGTGTTAGTTGCTGGAGGTATTTAATGTCATTGGAGGTGGAGATAACAGTAGAATTGTTGGTGTATTGTATCAAGGAGCTTTGGTGTGATGCACTGTGTAGATTGTTAACAAATACGTTAAAGAGTAGTTGTCTGAGAATGGATCCCTGAGAGACTCCAGTGCTGGTAGAATGGTAGAGAGGGTTCCCTGACTGTTAAGTAGTTGTTGAACCATAGAAGGGCAGAAGAGGAAAGACCAAGAGTAGAGAGTTGTTGCAGGAGTTTTGGGTGAGAGACAGTATCGAAGGCCTTGGATAGATTGAGAAATATAATGGATATTAGTAGTCCGGCATCTCTGGCTTTGTTAATTGTATCTGTGAAGGAGAGTGATGCAGTGGTTGTATTATGGAAGGGTCTGAAGCCGTGCTGGGTGGGGGTGAGGAGATTATTTTATAGGGTGTGATTAAGCAGTTGTTTATGTATGTATTTTTTGTAATAGTTTGGATAGGGGAGTGAGTATAGCGATGGGGTGGTAATTTGAGATATCAAAGCATTTACCTCCTTTGTGCAGGGGGGGTTATTATGGATTTTTTCCAGAGGGAGGGGGATGTAAGATTCAGAGATGGATCAGTTAATGACAATACTGATAGGATAAGCTATGACATTGGCGGCTATTTTTACGTATTCTGGTGGGAGGTTATCGGCAGATGGAGGGCAAGGCTTTAGTTTGAGAAGTAACCTATGGATAATGTCAGTGGGGACAGGTCGAGGAGTAAAGGGGGGAGTACTTTGGAGAGTTCTGGTATGACTTGTGGGTCATGTGAAGATGGAGAGTGTTGTATATTAGTTTGGGGTGGGCTGGGGTTGTGAGGAGAGTGAGAGATTGAAGGCTGGGTGGAGGGATTGAGTAGATTGCATATGCTCTCTATGAAGTGTGTATTGAAAGCGTCTGCTATT
>NC_056751.1:45284404-45441904 GCF_019279795.1 Protopterus annectens | reverse complement strand
GGCTATATGATCAAGGCTCAATCCGGCACCAGTTGACTTAGGTAGCTACCTAGATCCTTATGTTGGTTGGGGGCCTGGCCATTCAAAAAAATGCTCTGCTACAAAGAGCAGGAGATTTTGATTCAAACATGGAAACTCAGTCTCATCTGCATAGCAATACCACATTTTTAGCCCTGCCCCACCCCATCTCTCAACATATCTCAGCCCCATGCCACTTGTAAATACAGCATGGCACAGACCTGCCACATCTGCCAGCAGCACTGCCCCACCCAATCAGTACAGCATAACATCAGCACTTAGAATTGACTGTTCATCCCAGCCCCATCTGTCAGCATGCGCACAAGCACAGACAACACTTTCAGTGTGGGATATTTGAGAAACTAGAATTAGAAAGGAAATCTGAGAAACTTGAATCAGGAAAGAGATGTGTTCATTTAAGAACAAGAGAAAGATTTTATAGCATGTCAAAGAAACATGATGCACACAAACTTTAAAGATTTGTTTGTTTTATACATGAGAGAGGATTTAAGAGCACCAGAGAAATTTTTGCTCACAGACATAAGACTGAGCACAGGACTTGCAAGTCTTCTAGATTTCTGTGTGTGTGTGTGTGTGTGTGTGTGTGTGTGTGTGTGTGTGTGTGTGTGTGTGTGTGTGTGCGTGTATGTGTGTGTGTGCGTGTGTGTGTGTGTGTGTGTGAGTGTGTGTGTCTGATTACACAACTGCTCCAGTAATAACTCTCAACCTTCCATCTTCAAAATATAGAACAAATTTGCAAAATGTGCGACACTTAACGAACAGCTTCAAGGGGGCTCACTGGATGCTTAAAATGTGTTACATTATACTTATGAAAACTACGTTGATGAATTAATTCCCGGTAAACAAATGTAAAATAAATAAACAAAAATATACATAAATATGATTCGTTATTCTTTACTGTGCATATCAGTTAAAAAATTAAAACTAAATGTGTGACAGATCCTTTCAATGAGAGCTGTGAGGAACATACTTTTTTTAAGACTAAAAATAAGGAGTATTCCTCATAATTTTAATTAATAATAAGGTGCATTTGTGAGTTATGACTCCAGGATGATTATTTTGCCAACAGAGTTCCTGTATGTTTGCCTCTTTGCTGTTCCAGTTTCAGGAAGATTGCCTCTTTAAAGTTCCAGGATGACTGCACATTCTGCATTGAAGGTGATTTCAGAAAATCCACGTAATTCACTGGGGGTTACAATTAGTAATACCAATCATAATTACTGCTCAGAAAATGCTCGTTTTTATTCACTATGTCTCAGGAGCATTGTCTGGTTATGTGACCTGCTGAAAGTCACAAAACAGGCAACTGGAACTAGAAGGGATCAAACACTGTGTCCTTGACAACAGGAAGCAACTCATCAAGAGCTTAGAGCCTTAATCCCATACAGTTATTTGTAACACCTTCCTTAACCTCTCCATTTTGTGATAGATCAACTACGGGTAATAGTCAATAATGCTCATCATTAGTGTCATAAAATTTGTTCAGAAAATGAATTTCAAGTTAATTGGAATTGTCTGACACTTAAAAATCTGAACTATTAACAAGCTTCTTCCTGAAGTCAAAAGTACAGTGATTGAGTCCTCCAACCTCCATTCTTCTACTCTGTAACTTTGAGCAAGTCACCCAAAAAGTACTCCTCAGCCATCCTTAAAATAGGCCGCTTTATACTATTTGTTTACTTTGTTAGCAAATAAATAAAAAGGATATTTAACATTTGGCCTATTGCCCCCTTATTATTTTTGGCATTTTCCAGAATTCTTTAGCAAAGAAGATGAAGGGTATTTTTGTCCATTTCTTGTAAAATGTGTCATCATCTGTAAAATTAATGAGGATTGCAGTCATTAAATGACCTGTATGAATTTTAGATTTTGTATCCTTCAGAAAATGATTGCTAATGCAAAGCTTTTTATTATAAAAACGTTCTAAGTATATATATAAAAGTAACTTTTAAAATCTGTTGCTGAGTTTTGTTCCTTTGCCCCTGATTTGAACTGAGAAGTTAAGAGGGCAGAGGGGTTTTGCAATGGGATCCAGTGTCTGGTTTTGACAGCAATGAGCTGACATATACTTCTGGACCATTATTTATAAATATGTTCATTCATTTATTCTCTCCAGTAATAACTCTCAACCTTCACAGTCATATAAATAGCTGTAATTGATGGTTCTGTGTGTATAAATACCTGGTTCCTGTAACCCATGGCAGTTATGGTGCAAAGGGAGGAATTGATTGTAGTTAAAAGGGACAGTGTCTTATGAAACATGTTTTTTGAGAACATGATCCTTGGCATCCTTCTATTGTTGACTGTTGTCAGTGTGTTTATTATTTGGCTATTACTAAAGAGGACAGCATGAAGCCTACGATTTTACAGTTTTATTAATCTTGTTTTTTGCAGGCACATGGGTGTGAAATGCACTGTATTGGGTTATAGTCGTCCATCTGGATGAGTAAAGCTATGAGTTGCTTTTGTAATGCATGGTTTGATTCTTGCAGCCTTCATTTGTCTACAGTGTGATTCTGACCAAGTCACTACACCAGACAGTGCTCCTGGGCTTCACCTGAAAAGGGACATTTGCATCCAGTGGGCTGTCCAAAGCTATTAGCAAATGCATTCTACATTTGCCTTTGGAATTCCAGCACCCTTCACATAGATACCAATTAGTGCTTCACTATATGCTGTTTGATTATGAGTCCCAGCATGTCTTGTAGTTTAATGGATTGCCTAATGCATTTCCAATACATGTGAGTTTCAAGGGAAGAGGGTTTTTTTTTTACTGTTGCTCATGGTAAGTCTATTTTCAGTGTGAGACTGTTTTGCTTTGCAAATAACTGTCTGTGATTTTGCTGTAAAATTTTAAATAGCAGTTTTAAATGAAATCCAAATCTTTTTGATCTTTGTAGAAGTAAAGAAATGCACACTGACATGTTTAAACAATGATTTGTGATGAGGAAAGACAGACAAATAATGGGATATTTGTATAACAGCCCGAGGGTGGGGTGGGGGGCAGTCCTTTATCCTGCCTAGGGTCCTATTTAAGCATGATCCAGAGCTATATATGACTCTATTGTGTTACTTTTCATATTGCTAGCAACCTAGAGAAAGTTGCCATCATAAAAAACACTATTTGCTATGTGGGACCTTTGCGGACATATTCAAATATCTGAAAATTCATATTGTTGTACTAATAAGAAATAAAAAATATATACAGTATCTAATTTTCCTGAAACAAAACTGGGTCATTGTTAATCTTAGGACCCTACTTGGTCTGTTCTGATATATTGCACTACTTAGTACACATATCTGTAATTAATATGCAAAATGTTGACCGTTTCTCTTTCACACACGATGCTTTATATTTTCTTTATCACTTGTTCCTGAATGGTTAGGCAATAAATAAACTGATAATTCGTATCTGCATAGAATACTATAGTAATACCACTCATCTGAATGTGTGTTATGCTAGATTTCATGCCATACACCTTCAGTTTTGCAGTACCTTCCCCTATCCTTTGATAAAGTTCCTGTTCATCTTTTGCATACAGCAGCTTTCTTCTTCTATCCTCTCCTGCTCATTTGCTAATGTAGTCCATCATCGGTATGAATAGCAGTGGGATCAGAGCTAACCCCTGACGCACATCCAAATGCAATGGGAATCCCTCTGTGAGTTGGAACACTGTCCGTTCTTGTGTCATTAGGTCTTTGTACACAAACTGCACTAATTCTACTAATGCTTCTGGGACTTCAAACCATCACAGGAGTGCCCAAATCAACATTTTTTGGACCTTGTCATATGCTTTCTCCAAGTCTAGGAATGACCAGTTAGACTCCTTCCCCTTCTTTAGCTTCTTCTAAACTCTCTGCCTTGCAAACATCAGGTTTATTTATTTATTTTACATTTGTTTACCGGGAAAGTCTGACTGGAACTAGGTCCATTTACAGTGGAGGCCTGGAGAGTAAAGCTCCACATCAAACAATTTTATACAGTGGTATATATAAAATCAAGATAAATCATACAATAGTCTGATGCAGGCTTACTTTACACATATTGGACCCTGGATGTTAGTATTTGGCAAAAAAACACACGTTGACTGATGGATCAAAGAGAGATCTCACAAGACATAACAGTAACAAATAGTAGGCTCTGTATGGGTTGCACTTTTTGAACTGCCCATCCTTCATCTTACTTTCAGCTACTGTGTATATTATTTATCAATCTCTCCAGAACTTTCATGCAGTGTGACAAGGAGTTTGATACCTTCATACTATCCACAGTTGTGAACATCCTCTTTGTTCTTGTGCACTGACACTAGTAAGTTTATTCTCCAGTCATCTGGAATACACCTTTCTATCCATATTGTTATGGGTACTCTCAGGAGCGACTTCTACCCTAACTCATCTATCATCTTGTTCATATCTGCCATGACCTTATCACAGTTTGCTGCTTCTTACTTTTTCTAGGGTGAGCTCTTCTTCTTTAATCACAGGCTGTGTCTGGGGTAGTACAGATTCTGTGGGGTTTTCATCACTCAGAAGCTGCTTGAAGTACCCATTAATTCTGCATTTGATGTCCTACGGCCTGGCGAGCAGGTTGGTGCTGGCATCCCTTATGGAGAGTGTCTAACGACTATTTTCTTTATCTTTGTATCTTTGCCTTGCAACCAGACATTTTCTTTATTCCATCTACTGAGTCACTTTCCAGAAGCTGGTAGAGAACCTCTGATGCCTTGTTCTTTGTCATTGTATCTGTTCTCTTACTTTCTCTGTTAGTCAGTCAGTATTACTCCATAGACTAGTCTGTTTTTTTCTTCACTCACTTTTTCCTACACTCCTTTCTATTGATGACTTCCCAGACTTCTGCATTCCACCCCCCAGCTTTCCTTATGTACCTTATTTCCATACCTGTCTCAATTGCAAATCTGTTCTATAGTCCTGGCACATGCTGTTTTGAGGTCCTGACATTCTTCTTCAGCCCCACCTATTTCCTCTTTTTACTGAACCGTGATTGTTTCCTTGAACGCCTGTGCTTTTTCTCCAGTCAATGTCCTGGTCTTCAGCCTTGTCTGTGTTAATCTTAGAGCCTTCTCTAATGACAACTAGTAGATGATTATGGCAACTAGTGGTTCATACTGTAGACGAACTTTTGCACTGGAGATGATTCTGCAATCATTGAGTCTACTCCTGTGCGCTTTTCTTACTAAAAGTAAGCCTACCTGGGCTGCATGTTGACCACTCTTGTATGTGATATTGTGACTGTTTGTCTTGCTGAACCATGTGTTGGCCACCATCAAGCCATTTTCCTGCCAGAAGTCTGGAATGGCCTTTTCTTCTTCTTTATTGCTGTTACCTCACCAAGTGGTCCCAGGCAGTCCTCGTATCCTGTTCTGTATGTCTTAATGAATGCATTCAGGTCCCATTAAATAAACCAACACATGTTGTCCTACTTTATCTGGTCAGTTCTTCAACTGCTGCCTGAATGCACTCTGTTCCTTGCTATTACAGCCCTGCTATAGGGCACAACAGTTGTCTTTATTTTTGAACATGTACACTTTTATATCTATTTCCGTCTGTGCTTTCCTTTTGTGCTTGTATGGGGCAATACTCATCATCGGTAGTTATTGTTCTTTGGTGGGGCTGTCATACTGGATTGTGGTGCTAAGCTTTCTGTATACAATTTAGTGGAATGCATTTTAACATTTTTTGCCACACTTATAATGAGAATTTTCCTTTATTAGATTGGTAATGTTGAATATCTGTGACATGTTTTTTTCTCCATGTGTCTGAGATTGCATTTGTTTGACAGCTCTTGACGCAGTATTTCAGTGGTGGCCATTTCCATAATTTCTGGATGGTTCTGAGGGTTCCATAAAACTGTTCATTCCACTGGCTGTTTGCTGTCTCTTACAGACAGGTAATTGAATATTTTATACTTGTTAGAAGTGCAAGCTAGCCAGTTATATGGTAGAACTTTGTGAATTGCTACTCTGCCCTTGTATAATACAACATAAATCTCACCCCAGGAGACTGTAGTGCGCCTTACTGAAATGTCAACAGTCGAAATGCTAAGTCTTGAAAAGCTGAAAAAATGGACAGAAAACCCGGAGAAGAATGAATCTAGAAAATCGCTCTTCTCCTGCAACCCTTATGCCCTATTATCTTATATATACCAGCTATGAGAGTGTGATACCTCAGAGAAAAGGGAATATTCTGAGAAATGGCATCTTGAACTTAATATATGCAAGGCCATTCTTATGGCCATTCAGTCACCGCATATGGCTGGTCCTTAAATTTCAAATGGTTACTGAATGGGCCGTGTGCTGGTAGAACAAAATGTTCTTCACTGATGCACCTAAACTAAAGTTCTGTGACATCCCTTGTGACACATGTCATACTAACCTTTCAGAAGTGCTTACCTTTGTCTTTTCACTTTCTGTTTTCTATTTTCTTTCTTTCTTACTTATTTTATACCAAGTGTTCATTTACCACGTCTTGTATTTATATTTTTGTTCCTTTTTGCTATTCTATATCCTGTGTTTAAGGTATGCCTGAAAATGGTTCCAGGCCTAATGTGCCTACTTCCTAGACTTTTAATAAACAGAATGAAAAAATCGATTAATTTAAAAGAAAATATAGTTGACTGGAAATATTTACAGAAAAATAAATAGTATTTTCAGTATGTCTGGTGGCTATTCAAATGTAACAAACTGAATATTCATACACTTTTTATGATATCGCAGAATCGAAGACATGCTGATTACACACCTCATGTTTCTTGAATAAGTACAACAACATCATGCTCTTCTGCTTGTAATTGTCTTTTAAGTTTACATCATCCACAAGAAATAGTGAACATGCGATAAAGTAAGTGAGTGCAGTTTTTTGTCATATTTTTTCTTCCAAGCAATAAAAATGTTGCACTCTGATGTTCCAAAATCTATTTAAATGTTTTTCTGCCAGTGACGTGATTTTATAGATACTGCTCAAAGCCACATTTGGTTATTTAACTGCAGATCTTTTTTTCATTTCTAATGGTGATATGATCCCACATGAACACACAGAACACGTTATACAAATACAAAAAAAAATTACTATGTTAGACTAAACTAGCATTCTGAACGGAATAGTTTAAGCTCTTGACCTAAAACCTCACTATTTATTCAATGTTTTACTAGCCATATTTATTTACTTACATCTTATAAACATAATCTTTAAGGCCAGAACCTGATTTTGCAGTCACTGAATTAAAGCATGTTTTTGGCAAAAAGTAAAATACTTCATTCATTTGAATGTACATATATTAAATTACTGCTGTCATCTTATCTCCAGTTTTTACTTTTAGCTTTCTCGATTATAACCACAATTTATTTACTTTGTAATGAGCTTACACAGTAGGACTTGGCAGTCGCTATCCTATGCAATACATTTCCATAAACACAGGGTTCTGACTCTCACAGTGTTCTGGACTCTTCTAGCAGCAGTGTCTTGCAAATACCCCAGTTTGAGTGAAACAAAGCATTTTTCCTCAAATTTAGTAACGGCTTCAACTACCAGTCTGAAGTTACTTGGTTATATGGAAAACACCGTCCAAAAGGATCAATGTAACAAGCCTTGAACAGGATGTAAAAGAAATATGCTTGACATGAGTGTATTATAACGGATATGGGCAGAGGCAAGTGGTCATCAGCTTTGCATACATTTGGTGTATCTGATGTTATACAGTGCAAATCCTAACCATGCCTCACTTCTGAACTGACTAACTAAATGTGCCTCTAACAGATATAAAATGCAATATTACTTATCAGGAAGAATAAATTAGCCTGATGGGGTCCCAAATAAGGAATCATTCTGATATCCCTTCACAATAGAAACATGTCACTATTTCAACTGTTATGAAACAGAAGGAAGCAAACGAGTTGCTAGCAGCTTTTAAAGTGGGCTTCCATTTGCAACAGGCTGAGGGACCAGGTTGCTCAGGGAATTTATGCATTTGTAAAAGATTTCAAGAATTCCATAACACAATAGACAAATAGGATGCTTTATTGGTTCGCCTACCCACATTAGCTCATTGAGATACAGGACATTTTCCTAGTGTGACTGATGACTAGAGCAACGTTGCATACTTACTAAGGGTTATACTGTACGCAGCTTGGGCTGATGGGATTTAAACCAAAATTTTCTATTTTTGTTCAGTCCATCAATAGATCACATCTTCTATACTGCTTTTCATGTTACCAAAGTAAGTGTCGAGTTAAGGCCTATGTCCAACCTTGTAGGCTAGGAATGCTAATGCAAGAATGGCATTATCTGTGATCAATTTGGATAATAATCTTTAATTATTTTTATTTTATCAGCTGTTATACCAGCAAAGTCATTGATCTCCCCTTCATTAAGTCTGGCATTTTTTTGTCTAATTAGGTAGAAGGACAAGATCATTGTGGACCAAAAGGCCTGGTCACTGTCTTCCTGGCAGTAAACATTGAAGAAAACAATGACAATAGGATGCAGTATATGAACTGTTTAAAATGTATTGTCTTAATTATCATTTATGCTAGCATTATGACAAATGTAATTTTATACTGATTTTTTTTCTTGCTTGCTGTGACAATGCAAGCTACCTTAATAAATTTCAGGTATTGAAAATCTAAACCACAAAATGATAATCCCCAGTGACAAAGTCAATACATATTTGACATTTGTATAAGATACCATAAAGATGAAACATGTCTGCATATATAGGCTTTAAGAATTTGAGTTAGTCCGGCATGAGAAAATTTAGCCCCTGCCTTACTTTGCAGTTAGGACAGATCGTGGAACTGTGGCCTTATTTTTGTGTTGTTGTATGCTGTCACCCTTATTTGTACCTGTTCACTGCATTTAATTTACATATAGGTGTCCATTAATGAGATTGCCCTTGCCCATTTTAAGATGTTCATCATCAGGCTGCTGTGAAGTGGTTGAACAGTCTTTAAATCCCACATTTATTTTTATTTTTATTTTATTTTATGTTACATTTGTTGACCAGGCTAGTCCAACTGGATACATGTCCATTTTCAGTAGAGGCCTGGGGAGATAAGCTCCATTAAGCTAATAAAATTGAAAAGAATAATAGTGATTAACATAAAAGTACTCAACAACAATAGCCTAGAAAACAATTCACTACAAGTAGAAGCATATTCACACAGTAGAGAGTTTGATATTCATCACGTAGAAGGCTAGCAAGTAATATCATATTTGAGGTAACTAAGAAAAATCTAGTTAAAAATTATATTAAGGTAATTTCCAAATTCTATATGCACAGTGAAAAAAGTTGCTTATATATACATAGTGGACACATGTGCTTACAGTAGAATGATTGTTATGCAGTTTATACTCAGAGGTAGTTTCCCAGAAAGACTAGTCTAGAAATAGAATTAAGGAAGCATACTGATCCCACTATTTGAGATCCGGGAGAGAGGTACACAGAGAGAGCAGCAATAGAGAGAGATGAGGACATGGAGTGAAAGGAGAGTATTAGCCTGGGTTAGTACATGGGCATAACCATTGTGAGTTAAGGAATATTTTTAGTTGCATTTTGAAAAGTGGTAATGAAGAAAGAGATGATAGTTCACTGGGAAGCCTGTTCCAGGTTTTCCCCACAGAGTTAGTACAAAGAGAGTCACCTGCTTTATTGTTGGACTTATGGATGATTACTAGTAATTTATCAGCTGAGCGAAGGGTTGTAAGATTTTTGTAGGAGGTGATAATGCTATACAGTATTGGAGTATTACTGGGATGATACAAAATCTTGTGGGTAATAGTAAGTTGCTGAAATTGAAGTTGATTTTGCAGTTTCAGACATCCTAGCAGTTTAAGATATTGACAATGGTGGGCTCTAAATGGGGAGCCAGTGGCAAATCTGGCAATGTTGTTATAGGAGGTTGCCAGTTTGTTGAGGTTGCTTTTGGATAGATTAGTATAAATAGGGGTGGCATAGAGGAGGGTGGAGATAAGATGGGTGTGGGCAATGGTAGTTCTGGCTGCAGGAGTAAGGAAAGGTTTAATCCTGTAAAGGGAACCTAGTTTTCTATTAACTGATTTAATGGTTGAGTTAATGTGTGAGTCAAAGTTAAGGTTGTGGTTAATTATTACACCTAAGAGTTTGATGGTTGGTATATGAAGTAATGAAGAGCAGCAAAATGGAATGCAGACAAGGAACAGGGAAAAGAAGAAAAGAGAACACTCCTGAGCAGTGCGGGAATAAAACACCAAATACGGATCTAGTTCTACTGCTGCAACCGAATTAAGAACAGCAGATCATGCAACTTGTATTTAAGGACTTTAACAGAGGGGTGTGTGTGAAAGAACATCGCTTCTGACAAGGAGAGATGAAAACAGAGTGCTTGAAGAATCTTCAGGCCTGGGGTACAGACCTCAGAATACATGCATAGGGACGAGAATCTGGAAGCTTGTAAAAGAGGCCGAATAAGGAGGGTATAATTGGGGTAGATACCTAACCAGCTCTATAGGAGTAAGCTGCAGTACACAGATGAATTGAACAGTTCATGAACTTCTGAATTCCTGTATGAAGTACATACAAATGTGGACATCTTTGTTGCTAGACCTACTAATAGGAAAATCATTTTAAAAAATCTGTAAATATAGATGTATTGGGAACTTGATCACTTAAAATAATTTCCGAACCAGAAAAAAATTAAAGCATATTTGTGTTTTTTACTTTTTTATGTTAGGGCCTTTACTGTGTCACAGACATTCCATGAAACCTTTTCTAGCTAAAACTCTAGAAGAGTGGATGAGCACCTGACCACACTCCTGGCTTATGTTTGGATGCCCATCTAGCAGGAGGAGACTAAATAGCTGTTGGCTTGTTTTGTCATAATATGATTTTAGACACTACTAAGGTGACTAAAAATGGAGGCTCAGGAACCTCTACAGCCTACATGTCACATGTAGCAGCGTCACAGCATTACATTCATGTGGAATCAGCCATGCTGTTTGACTCTGCAGTACTGCATGCTGGGTAATGAAATATTAAATCAATCAACCAACACTTAACCATCACCCAGTGTTTATGACCACAGGTTATGGCCTCTAGAATGTTACCATCACATACACCCAATACAGGCACTATTATAATAAGGTGAAAGGCTAAGAGGGAATGTTCAGAGGTGATGGGATTGTACACTGATGGGGCCATCTATGGGAGACAGTCCTTGGAAAGAAAAAAAACATAATTTTCCAATATTCTTGCCCATGGTGCATTGCTATATTAGCTTAGTATCATGGAGTTATACAGGGGATGTAGAAAACGGGTCTATATTAGATCAGCGAACACTTAAAAAAGCGAACGCTGGTTGATCGAACTTATTTGAGCAAAAGATTAAAATATCGAATCAACAGAAACCCAAATTTTTTCCTAGGGAAAGAATTTGGTTGTCCGTTTCTGTTGCTTCGGTATTTTCAGTGCTGTGGTGTAAAGTTACGGGTCGGGTTCAGGTAAGTGTGCGATTGTGTAGATGTGAGTGTTAGGGCGGGTTAGGTGAGTCAGGGTTAGGGCGTGGGTTAGGTATGTGTGCGATTGTGTGGACATGAGGGTTAGGGCGGGTTAGGTGAGTTAGGGTTAGGGAGCGGGTGAGGTGAGTGTGCGATAGTGACGGACCTTAGGGTTAGGGTTTGGGTTAAGGTAAGTGGATAGTAAATGGTGTGTGTATAGTTTAGTGTAGGGTTAGGTGTCAGATTTTAGGTGTATGTGTGTGGATTGCTGTTTGTTTGGTGTGATTGTGTTGTATGTGTTTTGGATCAGCAATTTTTTTTCCCTAGGAAAAA
The DNA here is from genome assembly GCF_019279795.1 of Protopterus annectens. Taxonomy (NCBI): domain Eukaryota; kingdom Metazoa; phylum Chordata; order Ceratodontiformes; family Protopteridae; genus Protopterus; species Protopterus annectens. Next base: position 45,430,045 of record NC_056751.1, on the reverse strand, counting down.
AAATCGCTGTTCTGACAGTTCGAGATTGTAAGTTTTCACTTACATAAGTTAGATCAATCAGCGTTCACTTTTTTAAGCGTTCGCTAATCTAATATAGACCCCTAGAAAACTAGACAGCAGGCATCCTGAACATTCAGAATGTAGAGAAGTTTGGAAGGACTTTTGCTCTGCTCTGTGCCAGTAATCCCCCAAAAGTTCATGACATGTACCATTGTCACTGTGAGGACCCAAACATGCTTCCGTGCTCATGCTTGCAGGATGTTTGCAAAAGCCCTATTTCATTTATACCTCCTTATTACTAATCCTTTGTCTCTTCTAGTCCTCTGGAAAATGTCTGTGCTGGGAGACAGGACCTGTTACCACCGGAAGTCCTGTTCATCACTCATTGCTCTGGGCTTCTGATTTATCACAGTCTGCCCGTGGTACATATAGGTGTCTTATACCTTAGTAAGCATGATGGCTGAGATATAAGTGTCTTGTGTCTCCTGTGCATGAAGAAGTAAGATAATTTGTAAGAACCTACATCAAATAACAAGTAATATCTGCAGAAGTTTCAAACAACATACAAAAAGACTGAAAAAATGTAAATGTTGAACAGTAGAGAAGTCTGCAAAGTAAGAGTTTGCATGTTAAAGAAAATATTTTATATTTGGCTGGTGGGACGGTCCAGTTGTAGACAAACTGGGACTCAGTTAAAAGTGATACAAATCATTAGACTAGGCAATATTTATAATTATAGGGTGCCCATAAAGCTACACATGTTGCTACTGCTTTGTTAGTGTAACACATTCATTTATTGTACGATTAAAATTTAGTACTGATAAATACCACCAGACATCTTTTGATCAGTGTCTGGACCAGATTTTTAAACACATTTGTCTTGCACACCAGCACATGTTGTGCTCTGGTTGTACTGTACTCTACTGTACTATACTAAATTCTACATAGGTATGGCTATAAAACCTCTAAAGCTAAACTTTAAAAATATTATTAACAACAACAAGAGTTCTGCACAGAGCTTGTAAAAGGTCTTAATCGAGGTATGGGTTCCAACTTACATTTCTCATGCTGGAACAAAGAAAAGCTTATACTTCAAGTGAAGGGTGCATATTTTGTTTTTCTGCAAGGAAGAAACATTTTGTAAACTACAGTTAAATCTTTAAATTTCTTTGAAAAAAGTGAAGTTCTTCTTTCATTGTTTACCTAAAATCTAAGTTAGACATTCAGAATTAAAACAATAATTTATTAAGAAGATTATCCTCAACCTACAAGAATTCTAGTATTATAATGGTACAAGTAAAGTATTAACATTCATTTTACATATGCATAATAAAAAATGCTATTCATTTTTGCATGTGCAATGAATGTTTAGTGAGGCTACAGGCTCCAGTTATTCCTTAACCTCTTTGAAGACAGATTAATAACAGTTCAAAAAAAGCAACCAACTCCACAATCTACCGACCGGACCCCAGAGGCTCGAACAAAACCGAACAGGAAGGTACCAAAAGTGCTCGTACCACCAATGTCTCCCTAGTTACACCAAACACCTCACGACTCAGCCGATGGTAAAAAACAGCTTAAATACCATAAAATTCCACAAAAGTAGTACATAGGTTTAGCGCTTTCATCTACTTTGAAGACAGAGTTCAGTTACTGCAACAGCTTTTATTGCAGTCTATCACCAAGGTTTTTACTGACAGTTGCTAACCTTTGCTGTGACATGAGCAGTGTGTTTTATATATACCTTTGAGGGCTAAATTGTACAAAATGCTACAAACTGCCTGACAAGTGCTGGTTTATTATTATAATTAAATGGTTTATCAGTTTCTTTTTTTTTCCTTTGGCAAACAGCCTCACCTGCAGTGTAATACCTGCCCACGTAGTATTGCATAACAACACAAGCACTTTCAGGTGCAATAAAGTTAACAGCCATCCAAAAATAAATAATGAAATAATAGAGAGTAAGGACAGAGACAGAGAGAGAGAGAGTGCGCACTTGAGCAGCAAAGTAAAACAGTGCTTCACTGCAATTCCGACTACATGGTAAACTCAATGGAAACTTGCATAAAAATATGTTTATATTTTTCAAGTCAGTGAAAAAAATAAGGAAACATGAATGTTGGCTGCAGGAAGTCCAAGTCATTTTATATGTTATGTGTTGAGTAAGCTTCATTAGAAGCTGCGTTACAACATTTCCTCTCATGAATTATTTAGGAGGCTTAAGACTTCTTGCACAGTTGCGAGATCCAGAGGTGTGTGTGTGTGTGTGTGTGTGTGTGTGTGTGTGTGTGTGTGTGTGTGTGTGTGTGTGTGGGGGGGGGGTTGTTCAGGTGAGTTTTTACTTTCTAGAAAGTAGGGTTAAATGTGAACCTTGCAATATCTTAAAAGTCAGATGTGCTATTACCCTAGGACACCTACTATCAGGTATACTCTGTTTTGAACGTTTTGCAGTCACCATACAGTAACCATGATTTTGTCTTTTCTTTACTCGATTCACTCTAAGTAATCTTTCACATTTGCCTTAACAGTCATTGCTTTGTCATGAGTTTCCTTTCCAAAATGGTTGTTAATCTTCTCTGTAATTTCCCATTTCATGTGAAACAGAACACTATGATGTCAGACATTACTGAGCGGCTGATATAGTAATGTGCAGGCAGATCACAGGGTGGGGAGTTGACTTTTGGGAGGGTGGGGATTGTATATTTTAACAACAGCTTATTGAAATGCAGCCAGCCTCTTGTTGAGGTCAGCGGTATTTCAATATTCAGCAGAATGCAAGAGGAAAAGTGAAAATTAATTCTGACACAACATGAGCAATTTGCAGAAGGCACCTTCATATTCATGGTAAATGACAAGAAGTAAAAGTGGGTACACAGTCCCCCCAAATTCTAGTATACGCAAAGGATAAAGGACTTTTTGGTCAATCAGTACAACACCCCTTGCTCACCCAAATAAATTTGTAATATCACTCTGGCAAAATATGAGCTCTAAAAGATATTTGCAACAGAAAAGGGGATGCTCTCCAAAATGGGTTAAATCTAAGGACTGGCCACTAGAAACATGGGATAAACTTGAGTCATGGAGACTGTTGTTTATGGAGGAAGTATGGCATTGCCTAGAATTCCAAAAGAGTTTGACTGACCTTGGCTGAATTTGTCAAAGTGGTGGTGGTGAAATGAAAACATAAACAAATGCCTTTCAGATTCTAATCATTTTACTTTTTATTGATTATTTATTGACATTTGATTACCAGGAAAGTCTGACTGGGTAGGAGCCATTTTCAGTGGAGGCCTGGGGAGAAAAGCTCCAAAGTATTACAAAATATTTTAAAATTAATAATTTTACAAGTTTCAAAAATAATACAAAGAATTTCTATAGATTAAATAATTGTACCAAAAATAGACATAATATGAAAACTTTAGTTCATAATAGATACAAATTATATGACAATGATTTAATACTTATTGAAATTTTTCTTTCTTTTTTTATTTAGCATTTGTTTACCAGAAAAGTCAGACTGGGCATGGATCCTGTTTTCAGATGAGGCATGGGGAGAATAGCTCCAACATACATAGTTCAATTAATAAACTACATAATATTGTCACATGAAGTGCAGTAACAAATAGTAGAATCGACATACAGGATAAATAAAGTCATATCAGAAAATCATACAGTGGATATTAAACAACAATTATAGGATACTGAGCACCTAGTGAAGTACAACCAATAGTGAAAAAGAGAAAGGAAAGAGATTTTGCCATTTGGGAAGATTAGAAAATGGAGTTAAAGTACGGAGCTATTGGAGAAGTAACTGGTGTTTTGGCTAATAAGAGAAGGGAGGAAAGGAAATGGGAAAAAGAAGAGAAAGGGGCAGATAAGGAATAAGGGAAAAGGAAGGAAGAAGGCAGACAGGGCAGAGAAAGGACTGGAAGGAAGGAGTAATGGGTAGCGTTAGCCTCGTGTAAGACATGTACAGAGAAGAGTTAAGGAGAAATCTCTTTAGAGATCGTTTGAATTTGCGTCTACATGGCATTTTAGTATGTTTCATACAGACTAAATAGAGGTAATCTCTGCCTTACATATAAGGAAATCTCAGACCCTGCCTTATTGGAAATGCTGCATATCCACAGGTCAAGTGGTACATGGGTTACTCACTCTAAAGACCTTAACTTGGTATCTGACATTAATAGAACCTGTTAGAGGAACAGATTTGTCTCCCAGAGGTTAGCACACCTTTGGAACAGACTCCCACTTCATGTCAAACAGAGCACCTCACCGGCCCTCTTCAAACGCAATCTGGATGATTAGATGAGTAATCATAAATTCACTCCAGGCATTCCTCCTGTGTCCCTCTTGGACACGGTCATTAGGTGCTGATTATGGAAATAAGGGTAAAACTTGGCTAGGCTTGTAAAGGCCCTAGGGCCATTAGCCTAGTAACTTCCTATGATCCTATGATTGCTCTAGTATCAGTAGGAATACTGTTCCAGACCTTGGCTGCTGAGTAGGATGACGATTTGTATACTGTTTTAATGGCAAGGAGGAGTTGGGTGAACTCGAGGTAGAGAGGTAATTCAAGGTAGTTTAAATATCTGAGGGTGGAGGAATGATGGGAGTTGTATGAATGGCTTTAAATCTAGCAACTTTGTTATATTAAAGTTCAAGTTTTGATCTTAGGGAGCTCTGAATGTTGGTGAAAATGGGTGAGGCCTATAGTAGTGAAGGCAGGAGGTATGTATTGGCTAGAGTAACTCTTGATGAGCATAGAGAAGACTATAGGAGTATATAGTGAAATAAGGGCAAGTTTAAGGTACAAATGGAAATTGTAATATGAAGTAAGAGAAAATGGGTTGATGGTATATTTAGAGAGAAAGCTGTGGAGATAAATGATATAATTTAGGAAGTGAGTGAAGAAGGGAGAGTAAGGAGGTGTAAGATATGAACAGGTACTTCTTCACATTTAAAGATATAGTTTAGCAAGATTTCAGCCAGGAAGTCTTTCAGAACAGCTCTGAAGAATGGGATGGAGGGTACTGACCTGATAGATACAGGTAAGGAGTTCCAGGCCTTAGCAACATTGTACAGGTACAAACAATGCCCAGTAGATTGGAGAGTTTTATGGACAGACAGGAAATGTTGGTCACTGGGTCATAATGACCAACTGCAAGCATAGCTAGGTAGAATGGCATTTAGTGCTGGATAAGCATATGGATTCTGGATAATTTTATAGGGGGTAAGAAGCTGTGTATATGTTAGCTGATGAGGGAATTCTAACCATTTTAGGCTTTTTAGTGTTATATACAGTGGTGTGTTCTAAAAGGTATATTTTGGCAAATTTAGCAGCTTTGTTATAGCATTATTCAAGTTTTGATTTTTGTGATGCTTGAAGGTTTGAAAGGATGGGAGCACCACAAATAAGTGTATGGAGGAGATAAGCACTGGCAAATGTAGTTTTAGTTACATTGGTGAGAAAGTTTTTTACTCTGTAAAGCATCACTAGTTCCTAATGAGTTTTTCTTATGCAATTATGTACATGCAGGTCTAATTTAAGACATTTCCTGTCTGTCCATAAAACTATCCAATCTAAAAAAAAAAAAATGCATACTTTATTTCTACTATGTTTATGTACTATGTAACAATTATCATTCCTTCATTGTATGTATTTCATGTTTTTACTGTTTGGAGCTTTTCTCCCCGGGCCTCTACTGAAAATGGAAATATATCCAGCTAGACCAGCCCGGTCAACAAATGTAAAATAAAAATAAATAAATAAATAAATAAATAAATTATCATCCGCTATAATCCCTAATAATTTGCTATAAGAATTGACTTTACAATAGTTGTATCATCGAGAGAGGCTTTTAAATTTATTTTTTACATGAGAGAGGAATTTGGGAAAACGGAGCAGGTTTTTTGTTGTTGTTATTGTTGAGCATGGGTTTTGAGTTACAACGCCATGTTTCAGTGGCTGATACAACTTCCTGAGTAATTTTTTGAAGGTGTACCACGTTGTCAGATGTGAAAATGAGAATGGAAGCATCTGTACACTGTGTTAGAGAGGCCTTGTTTATGGATGTGCGGAGGGTGTTGGTGAGAATGTTAAGGAGGAGAGGACCAAGGATAGAGCCTGGTGGTTCACTGGTGGTGACTGGCAGGTATGGAGAGAAAGTGGAGTGTTATTTTACTCACTCTACCTATTGGGCAAGTAGCTTTTCAACTACAGAAGGTTGGACTGAGAGAAACTAAATGAGGATATTTGAAGTAGAAGTTTGCTGTGGCAAATTGCATTGAAGGCTTTAGACAAGTGTAGAAATAGGTGTCTAGTTTGGCATTATCTCTAGCTTTATTGCAGTATCTATATAAGTTAGAAGTGCAGTGCTGATTGCATTTTCCAAGTATTTTGGAGATTGCTATAGGTCTAAAGTTAGTAATGTCTGTTGAATTTCCTCCTTTGTGCAGAGGGATAATGTGTGACATTTTGCAGAGAAAGGGAACATGGGATTCCTGGACTGACCAATTTATAAGAATTGAGACAGCATAGGCAATGTTTTTGGCTGCTATTTTAAGGTACTCACTTGGAAGATCATCAGCTGAAGTACAGCATGGTTTGAGTTTGTTTGGGAGTAGTTTTATATAGGATGTGGGTACAAGTTTGAAGGTGAAGGTGGATGTGGTGATTGGCTTTTTGGCAGGGTTAGGATTAGATGTTGAGGAATTCTTGGTTAAAGATGTTATACTAATTATGAAATAAGAGTTGACTTGTATTGCAGTTTCAAGTGGTGAGTTATTGGGATAGGGGTTATGACTGAATTTTTGGCCAGGATCAAAATTTCTTTAAGGGCTGTACAGAATTTTTTAGTGTTGCATTTACTATCATTCTGAAAGTTATTATAATACAGTCATTTATTTAGTTTTTAGTATGATTGGAAAGCATTCTGAAGTTTTCAGGATATTGTGATGTTTTATATTTTGGCCATTCTTTCTATGTTTTTTCTTTATCCTGTATTACTCTTTTTGAATAGCCAGATTGCATTGTTTGTTTTTTAGTATCTTCCTTCTAGGAGGTGCAAGGCTATTTAGGATATTCAGGAAAGTTGTATTGAATTCATTTGCAGCATCATTTAAGGGGAGGATTTTTAGGAAGTTCCAGTTAATAGATGATAGGGTAGTAATCAACATCTCTAAGTTAAACTTGGAAAGGTTACCTGTTGTTTTAGAGACATGCTGTTTAAGCGGATGCATGCTATATCTGGCTTTTTAATTTCTCCAAACCTTTTGGGTTTCTAATACCATGACAGGAATTGACCCCATTCCTACATCAAAGTATGATTAAAGTTCATGAAATTGCATTGTTTCAGTGTTTGATGTTAACCGGAAGTGGTCTTTGCAACACCCACAATGTGCCCAGTATTGACTCCTTCTATAATTCATATGGTGTTACATGTATCTGTAACATATTTAAGTATGATTGTAAGTTCTTTTTGATAAGACCCGCTGCTCCTACTACTAATGGAACTGTCTAGGTATCCTTCTTCCACATTGCTCTCATTTCTGCCTGCAAATCCTGGTATTTCATGACTTTGTGTTTCTCTGTTCATAAGGTACTGTAGTCACTAGGTGTAGCAATTTCAGTGATCGATGCTACTTTTGTCTTCTTTTCATGGACTACTATATCTGGTTTTCTAGAATCTTGCACCTATTTTTGAACTGTTGGTAATAGGTGATCCCATGTGATGCAAATTTCATCATTTTCTATAATGCTTTGTGGCTCATGTATCCAATGTTTTTCAACTCCTCCAGTATTACAATGTTTACACAACTCCCAATGCAACAGTCTTGCCACAATATTATGCCTTTCAGTATACAGTCCTTCTAACATTAGTGCATCACACCCAGCAACAAGATGTGCGACTGTTTCCACTTCTGTTTTACAAAACCTACATTTATCTGTTTCTCCCACATGTTCTATGGACTTGGTAAACCAATGTATTTAGCACACTATCTTGGGCCACCAATATTAACCTTTCACCTTTTGGTTTAAATTCACCCTCTCTTAAACCATTCCTGCAGTCAGTCATGACTAACATGAGGTTGTCCCAGGAGTTTTCTATACTTGAAACTCTATTTATGCATTTTCCACATTTCTTGCCTTTCATGTGATCCTTCACCTTATATTCTTTATTTTGTTTTTTGGCACATTCAGTTGCTGCCTGATCTTTATCTACTTCTGGTTTGATTTCCATTCCTGCTTGACACCAATATTCTTCTGTTAAACTAAGCAGGGAAGTCATCTTAGACTTGCTCTCCTCATGTTTTAAAACTCTCATTACGTTTGGATTTTGCAAGGTCAGCAGATATGTATGCAGTCCCACGATTGCAGATCTATACATGTAATCAGTTTTGAGGAGCCACATACCTCCTTCAGAATGGGGAATATAGAGTCTTGGTATGCACTGATTTTTATAAATCATTTGATGGGCATGAAGCATCCTTCTTGTTTTCCTGTTCAACCAATTTAACACCTTTTGGGGCCAGTCAATTACTCCAAAACTGTAAGTTAAGACAGGAAGCGAAAATTGGTTTACAGCTTGGACTTTGCTCCTAGATGTCAATTCTGTTTACAGTATTAATTTTAGTCTTCTATAATATTCCTTACAAAGGTTTTTTTCACATTTTTTCATGTTCATTGTTGATCCTTCATCACTTCCCAAACATTTATAAACTCCTTCCTCAAGATCTTTTATCTCAACTTCCTGTCCTATAGTGATGTTTTCTTGATGCTGCAGCTTTCCTGCTTTAAAGGTTGCTTTTGCACATTTAGCAAGACCAAATGACATTCTTATATCATCTGAAAAAGTTTTGACCACTTGCAGTTGTGCTTTTAGTTCCTCATGTGATGAACTATACAGTTTTAAATTATCCACAAAAAGAAGATGAAAAGTCTGTACACTTTGTTGTTGTCTGGGAGCTAAACTGAAATCATGACCTAATCTGTTAAGCAGACAGTTTAATGGGTTAAGGGCAAGACAAAAGCACAGGAGTGACAGAGTCACCATGGAATACCCCCCTTTGGATTTTTATCCCCGGAATGCTAATTTATCCTTTATCATGGCTTAACTGCAAAGTGGTTTGCCACTGTTTTGTGGTCACTGTTATGTCATCAATCAGTGTATGGTGTACCGTATATATTTTAAGCACTATTTTATCCATGAAATGTGGAATACTGTCAAATGCTTTCTCATAGATCACTACACATTAGATATAGCACACTATATCTCAAAAATACTTTACTCCTGAACTCCAAATCCCTAAATCCAAACCTTCAAAGACAACTCCTCTCTTGAATAGATGGAGACATTCACCCAAACCCAGGCCCAACAACCATTCCTATCACTCTCCATAACTTCAACCATTCAATTCTTATAACCTTACCAAACCTTCAAACTCACTCCTTGTAGCTCATCTCAATATACGTAGCATTAACAACAAAGTAGCTCCACTCTATGCTCTCTTAGAAGTCTTCTCTTTTGATATTCTCTGCTTAACAGAAACATGGCTAAAACCTGGTACCAAAGACAATGAAATCATCCCATCCGGATATAATATCCTGAGATTTGACCGTGTAGCCAAGAAGGGTGGGGGGGGGGGGGTAGCTATTCTCTTTAGATCTGGGTTACAGTTAACTGCATATGACTGTAATCTACCTCTAGATTCCAATGCTGAAATTCTTATCTCTAAACTTCAACTCAACAAAGCCAAATCTATCTATATTATCTGTATCTATATACCTCCTGGTAATAACAATACAACCCTAGAAAACATTCTTTGCTGGCTATCTCAACACCTGCCACAAGAAACCATTATCCTAGGAGATACAAACATTGATTGGAATTCCTATAGCAGTAGCCTCCCTACCACCCACATTAACCTATATTGCTTTTCACAAACCATTATCTCTCCTACCAGGATAAACAAATCTAACAAGAAAGAAAGCACATTAGATTGGATTCTAATAAATAGCCATCCTCAGGTTTATGAATCTGGAGCCCTCCCTGATGATATAAGTGACCACTCACTTACCTACATCATCAGGCACAAAGCCAACGCTCCCATACCAACCACTATAGAAATATTAGATCCAAAAAGAACTTTAACCCTGACCTGTTCCAAAGTGAACTAAGGGCATGCAACTGGTCTCCTTAAGTTACCTCCCTCTAGAAGAAGCTGTTAAATACTTAAATTCTAACTTCCTAGCCATACTTGACCACCATGCACCAACCCGTATGATTAGAATCAAGACCAAATCCACCCCTTGGCTTTCTAAAGAAACCAAACATAAAATTCATCTCAGAAATAAATACTGGGTCAAATGGAGAATGACTAAGGACCCTGTAGACCAACAAAATTTTAGACAGCTAAGAAATGACACTAAGAAAGCTATACTGTCAAATAAAAGAAACTAATACCTACAATTTCAGCAGACTAATCAAAACAACCCAAAAAAATTCTGGGCTAGCATTAACCAATTACTGCATCCCGGTCAATCCACTACTCCAAATCCTCTAAATACTGACCAGGAAAATCCCATCCATACTGCCAATGCCTTTAATACTTTTTTTTCACTGAAGCCATCCAAACACTGGCTAGCCAGCTATCCCCTAATAGCTTCACTGTTCCTTCCTTTAACACAAGCCACCCCCTCCTTTTTCTTTCCAGCCGGTCCCAACTACACATATTCTAACCCTCATCCAAAAACTAAAACCAGGCTCTCCTTCAGCTGACCACCTACCTGCTGAATATCTACAGAAATCAGCCAAGGCTATTGCCTACCCCATTTCTATTCTTATAAATAGAACTATTACTGAAGGTCACATCCCTAGCATATGGAATGTCTCACATATTATCCCCCTCCATAAAGGCCACTGACGTCTCCAACTATCATCCCATAGCCTTTCTTTCTCCTTTGGCAAAGATCATGGAGAAATGTATCCATAGGCAATTACTTGATCACCTAATCCAAAATAACTTACTTTCTAGTTGTCAACATGGTTTCTGACCTTCCCACAGCACAACCACAGCCCTCCTTTCCTTTACTGATTACATTAACAAAAGCCATGACCTTAATAAGCTTTCCTCTGCATTATTTATCGACCTATCTAAAGCTTTCGATATGGTTAATCACCAAATTCTCATAAATATCCTTAAATCCCTATCATTAGACACCCTCTCTATAAAATGGTTCCAGTCCTACTTAGGTAAAAGCTGTGCTTTGGCATAACACTCTTTCTTCCCTCCTGCCTGTCAACCCTGGTGTCCCTCAAGGGTCCATACTAGGACCTCTTCTTTTCTCCATATTTATCAATGACCTCCATCTAGCAATCCCTCAAGCTACATGCATACAATATGCAGACGACTCCACTCTTATATGCTCTGCCACTTCCACTTCTGACCTCCAGTTCCTTACCCAGAACGTATTTAACACAGTTGAACAATGGTTCACACAGCGATGCCTTCTCTTGAACCCCCATAAAACTAAACTACTCCTTTTCAATCCTACTCTTAACTCCTCTCCTATTGATTTTTCTGTCACATCCACTAATGGCACCATTATATCTCCTGACCCCACTACCAAACTACTAGGAATCACCATTGACAATAACCTTAACTTTGACGTCCACATCAACAATACCATAAAAATTGTCAATAAAAAACTTGTCTCTCTCTACAGGATTAAACCCTTCCTTTCATCTACTGCCAGAACAACTACTGCACACACTCATCTAATCTCTACTCTTCTCTATGCCTCTCCCATTTTTACTAACCTATCTAAGAATAACTTCAACAAGACAGAAATCTCCTATAATAACATAGCCAGATTTGCTACTGGCAACCCTTTTAGAACCCACCATTGCCTTAACTTAAAGCAGCTTGAATGGCTGGAACTACAGAATCTGATTAAATACCATTAACTCACTATTGCCCATAAGACTCTTTATCAACTTTCCAAGACTCCTACTCTAACTACCCTCATAACCCCCTACAATAACCTGAAGTCCTTGCATTCCTCTCAGAAATTTCTGGTAAACACTTCTAAATCCAAAAATAGAGCTGGCGATTCTGTCTTCTCTAATTCAGTTGGAAAATCCTGGAACCTTCTCCACAGTGACCTGTCCTCACTTTTCCTTATTGCACTCTTCAAAAAAAGACTGAAACTTCACCTCAGAACACACTGGTTATGCCGCTGTACTAAGCCAGACTAGTTACCTACCCTAACTTAAATATCCTCTGCTTACCCTAAACTTCTCATTAACTGTTTCATTTTACCTCCTTAACAACTTGTTATCGCTTTTTCCTTTTCTTTCGTTTAACTCTTCCTCTGTGGATACTTTCAAAGGGAACTCTCTTTATCATGCTATTATAAAATAAACTGTCTCCTTCTAATTTTGTACTGCACCTGTATGCTGTAGTGTTCCTACATTTTTCTCTGCTATGATTTCTGTCCTTATTGTATAGTTCTGTGTTAATCTGAAATGTCCTCTGTATATACAAAAATAGTGTCATTTTATTTGCTGTGTTTTACTGAATGTACCTTTGAGCTTATCTCCCCGGGCCTCTACTGAAAATGGACATATATCCAGGTAGACCAGCCCGGTTAACAAAGGTAAAATAAATAAAGAAATAAATTATAGTCTATCCAAGCCATACTTAGATTCTTTTCCTTTTTACAGTTCTACATTATGACTTTATTTAACAAGAAACTATTATTTGTTCCATATGACTTTCTTTTGCTACCCTTTTGTTCTATTGTCATGATTAGGTTTTCTTCTAAATGACTATAAACTCTGTTGGCATCAATTCCAGTGTATAGTTTATACATCATCAGAAGGTAAGTTATTGGTCAATAGTTTTTAGCATAGCTTGCAGGTTAACTCTTAAGGAGGAGTATTGTTGTTCCTGTTGTTAACCAGGTTGGTGTCTGTTCAGGGTGTGCATATAATTAGTTCTTACTCATGGCTAAATATTTATGTAAAGATGTTAATCCTAGGATCATAGGATCATAGAAAGTTGCTAGGCTAATGACTCTTGTGCTCTTACAAGCTTAGCCAAGTTCTACCCTTATTTCCACAATCAGCACCTATTGCCACTGTCCAAGAGGAAGACAGGTGGAACCCCCGGGGTGAATTTATTGTTACCCATCAAATCGTCCAGACGGCGTTTGAAGAGGGCCAATGAAGTGTTCTGTTTGACATGAAGTGGGAGTCTGTTCCAAAGGTGTGGTAACCTCTAGGAGACAAATCTGTCTGCAGGTTCAATTAATGTCTCATACCAGGTTAAGGCCTTTAGAGCAAGTAACCCATGTACCATTTGACTTGCGTATATACAGCATTTAAAATAAATCAGGATCAGAGATTGCCTTATATGCCAGGTAGAGATTGCCTCTGAGTAGTGTGTGTGAAACAGAATAAAGGGACAGAATAAAGGGACTGCAGAGTCCTACAGCAGCAGAGAGACAAAAGAGAGACTTTGGAGTGATTAAGTATCATTTTTCTTCATTTTCTTGCTGCCTTTAGCTAATTCCACCTAAAACGCAGATTTTCTAGAGTTTCTGTGATTTAAAAAGCTTGTTTTAGCTACATATTGTACTTATTTTACTGCCTGCACTTTAACAAAGTCATTTTTGTGTTTAAATTACCTGTTTAACTGTTGTAGGCTACACACTCAAGTGTGATAACCATTTCTGTGCATTTAAAGTGTTTTTTTGATTGTATCTGCTTTATTTTCTGAAAAAAAAAAAAAAAAATATATATATATATATATATATATATATATATATATATATATATATATATATACTTGTTTTCCCGCCTTTCTAAGCTAGTATAGTCCAGTTTTCAGGTTAATGCTGAATTCAGGGCTGTGTTACTGAGATTCTGTGTTTGCCCATACCTTACTACAAACGACAATCAACAAAAAACAGCGAACTTTTAAAAGTGAAAAGGAACACAATAAAAGCTGGCCAGAAAAAATTAGTGCTATTTATTGTAAATCACACTTTCAACCAGGACAGTGCCTAGCCTTGCTCAGACAAACAGCTAGAATGCTGTGAACATCTAAACAAGTTAATGATCTCATCAATTAGGTAAAATTGTTAGTTGCCTTGACAACATATTGGCACAGCCTACTATTATAAAATAGATTAAAACAGAATTAACTAATAATTCAGGAAATAATAAGAATGCAAATACTAAAACTGTCTCAATTTATACTAAAAAACAGTTTTTATGTGTAAATACAAAAACTTATGTAACACAAGTGTAGAAAAGTGCATATACTACTTAAACCATAAATCTAAATATTAAAAATGTAATATTCATTGGTTCTCAATTAAATGTTTTATACACTAAAAAGTCGATAGTTAAACAAACACTGCATTAAATTAAAAACGTCCTGCCTCAAAAGCCTAATTATACTGCCATATTGTAAGATTTAAACAGTTCTGTTGTGTTATGTTGTTATCTGTCCAAAGTTAAGAGCTTCAACAGACTTTTGATAGATACACTGTCATTTATCCCTGGAGGCATATGAGCCCTTGTTCTCATTTGCCACCTCATTTCGTCTATTTCAAGCAAAATTTGCCAGGGTCCCCCTCAAATGTTTTCAACTCTCTGTTGTAAAACTGTAAACTTAAAGGTGTGGCTAGGAAATTCAGAGCAATGTTTAGCTAGAGCATTGTTAAGATCTTTTTTATTTATTGCATAACAGTGTTCATATATTCGCTGCCTGAAACTTCGCTCTGTTTTCCCAATGTAAAACGCATGGCAAGAGTTGCATAATGCAGCATATGTCACGCCTTTAGTTTCACAGTTGTGTTTGCCAGTTATTTTGTATGTGTTGTGGTTCATAACCACCTGGTTACCGACCAAAATATGTTTACATTGTGGGCATGAACCACATTTGGACATTCCACTAATTCTCCCAGAAGCAGTCCTACTGTTGTTATTACTTTCTAAAAGGGCCTTAAGGTTGTGGCCACGTCTATATGTTATTCTGGGACTAGAACCCAGAGTTCTAGATAGTGTGTCATCATTCTTGATGAGGTCCCAGTTTTTATTTAGTACCTCTCTAATGGACCAAAAATCCAAGGAAAATGTATACAGAAAGCTAGTTTGATAACCTACACAATCAGTATTTTTGTTTAAAGGTTCGTCAGGTAAACTAGCCGATGCGTTAAAGGCTAGACGAGATGTTAAACAAACTTGTCCTTTTAATAAGGGGATAAAATAACCAACATTACACTTGAGGGCCACTTTGTTTTTTATGTTGTTAATTAATTTGCTAGGATAACCTCTTTTAATGAACATATTACAAAGATGGTCACATTCAGGCTCAAAGTCTATATCGTCCGAAATCATGCGGGCAGCCCTAACCATCTGCCCTTTGACCACCGCTTTTTTTTGGTGATAAGGGTGATTGCTAGTAAAATGAAGGAAACTGTTTGAATAAGTCGGTTTCCTATATATAGAACTTTTGTATCTACCATTAATCTTGTCATTAACCAACCAAATATCCAAATAATTAATCGCTATTTCACCTATATTGTAAGTAAACTTCAAAAAACTTGTGGTCTTATTAATGTTTTCGATAAAGGTTGGTATTGTAGACAGTTCTCCATTCCAGATACAAAACATGTCATCCTGGTATCTAGTGTACCAGGTGAAATTGTTTTGAAATAGTTGGTCCTTTATTTTCCCCATACCTTACTTGGATAGAAGGAAGTTTCTCTGTTCACTATGAGAGAGGGAGCTTTGAGCAGCCTATCTGTCCCTGGAGGAGTGGTTTCAGCCCAGAAATTAGTAGTTTATTGGCCATTTTGGGCTAATTTCTAGCTCTTTCATTTCCCTGCTATAAAACCCGCATTTGCGCGGTTTTGTGCACCAGGCAGCACCGGTTAGATAGGGTACAAATATTCCTAGCTCCACAAAGTCTACTCTTCAAATTTTCCCTTGGAACTAGACAAACTTTCAACTTAAGCACTCAAACTATTCACTTCTCATATCGGCACTTGCGCAAAACTCATATCAAGCACTAATAAACCTTAGCACTAGACCCCCCCCTATACTGCAGAGAAGGACAAGGCTCTCGATTCGACCTTACCAGGCAATCAGTAAAACAGTTCACTGTACCTATTCAGGCATGTCCAAAGGGCAGTTTCAGTGTACTCTCTGGTCCAGCTGGTGAATCTGGGCATTTTGAGGCAATGTTACAATTGCCTCATGTACACAAACAACCCTCTCCTCCTTCCACCAAACACTAATACATGCGAGAGATGCAATTATACAGCCAAACTGGAGGCTAAGCTCTCTCAACCCAAGACTGAACCAGGCAGTCAAGAGGTGAAGGGAATTACTTGCATCACACCACCAGTCTCACATAGACCTATGAAACCAGCAATGGCAAAAAACACACATAAATACACAAAAACATACCCGGAGGCTCTAAATAAAAATCTGCAGAAGCAACAGAGACCTCCAAAGCAGACATCAAAGCAACCTCCACCCCCCAACACAAACCATGAAACACATACTTCACAAAACCAGTGTGTCACACAATCACAGCCCTTAAGGCAAAATAACATACCCAACACTAATAATAGGTGACTCTGTAGTCAGGCACACTGACATCCCACTCACTAGGCTGAACAAGGAGTAGGTTACTGTTAGCTGCCTGTCGGGTGCCAGGATCCGCTGCATAACACAAGTCACTCCAGAACAAGTACAAATATGACTCTATTATTGTCCATGTTGGTGTGACTGACCTGAGCCGTACCTCCCAGGACTACATGAAAAGAGACATGGAAGAGCACTCTGATCACGTAGCCCAGGTTGGTATGACCCTAGCCTGAGTAGCATCCTGCCCTCACCAAGAAAGATATCACAGTATAGAGAAAAAAAATTATCAATTTCAACAATTGGCTAAGCTTCTGGTGTCATTCAAAGGGGATCCAGTGTCTGTCAGCCTGGAATGACATGCTCGACAAGCCACGCTGCTTCACTAGAGATGGATTGCACCTGTCACCCTTAGGCTTTCAAATAGTGGCCAAGGCTCTTGCCACCCCCATAGTGCCTTTTTTAGGCAAGGCTCAAAAGACAAACCCACTGCCGTAAATAGCACAAGTAACAAAAAACTGAGGGTAATGCTACTCAATGCCAGAAGTCTAAACCTCAAAATGCACGCACTCGAGGCACTCCTCGGTATGGAGAAAATCGATATATGTGCAGTAACAGAAACCTGGTTTAAGGCTCCAGAGAGCACCCCAGCACTACCAGGCTGCAACTCATACCATACATTCCGACCACAAAACCCGGACAAAAATACAAAAGGTGGGGGAGTATCCATAGCCATCAAGGATACCCACACCTCCAGGTTAGTGGCACAGCACGATGCTTTAGAGATGCTTCAGAGATCATCCACATGCAACTAACAATGAGCAAACTGCTATTCAAATTATAGCTTGCTACAGATCACCCACCATGTCCCAGGACCCCCACTCCACATTCCTGGAAACACTGGAATACATAAAGGTCCTACCAAACACCCAGATATTGGGTGATTTCAATTATCCAAACATTAACTGGGAGAACTACTCAAGTACAAACTCCCTTGCCAACATTTCCTAGAATTTATAAACTCAAACGCCCCGGATCAACTGGTCAACACCCGCACCAGAGGTGACAACATATTGGACCTGGTCCAGTATTCCACACAGGAGGTCAACCCCGCGCTGGTTAGATCTGACCACAAACTAATGACTCTGGATATCCACATTCTGCAACCACCCTCGGTCAAAGAAACCACTGTGAAAAACTTTTCAAAAGAAAACTTCACATTACTTAAGACCGAGGTGGGAAGTTTCAAAGCCTCCATGCTAAAGGATAATGCTGTCCAAGCTGGAAAATCTTTTACTAATGCACTCTATGGGCACCTACAAGAATGCATGGATCATGCTATCCCAAACAAAACCAAGACTCACTCCTCCAAGAAAAGGAAACCAGTCTGGTGGATCCCTGCCATAAACAAGCTTTACAATAGAAGGAGGAAACTAGTACAGAAAAGAGTAAAATCCCAAGAAGGGAAGACATCCCTGATCAGTATCAGCAAGAAACTATATTCCCTCATAAAATCATCCAAGGCTAGCTTTGAAAGAAAAACTGCCATGGACTCCAAAGAACACCACAAGGCATTCTTTAGCTATGTCAAGAATCTAAGTGGCAATTCTTAGATCTGCTTGGAGTTAGTGCAGAATGGCACAAAATACACTGAACCGACCGATATAGCCAACATCCTGGCAGACAGGTTCAGTGCAAACTTCACCCCCCTCTCACCCCCAAAAGGGCCCACAACTATACCAGAAGAATGTAGTGTCCCTGAAATCACAGACACTCAGGTTAAAACAGCCCTCTCTAAAGCCAAAAACACAGCATCAATGGGACCGGACGGTGTCCCAGTCTCCGTCCTACTCGAGCTCAAAGATGAACTAACCCCTCACCTAAACACACTGTTTAAACTCAACCTCTCCACAGGTGATGTGTCCACAGAGTGGTGCCCAGCAGTGGTTATTCCACTCCACAAAGGTGGAGCCACAATGGACCCCGGGAACTATCACTCTATAAGCCTGACTAGCTTGGTCTGCAAAGCTATGGAGCACATCATCATGGATCTCATTAACAGAGACATTGGAAACCTCCAAACATTGGACCCTACCCAGTTCGGCTTTAAGGGCAGATCATGCCTCCTAAATCTGGTGGACTTCTTTGAGACAGTTACCAAGGCATTAGACGAGGAAAAGGTGGTCCACACAGTCTACCTAGACTTTGCAAAGGCCTTCGACACCATTCCCCACTCAGGTATTATAGACAAGCTCACCAGCCTGAACATAAACCCCTACGTCATGAGATGGGTTGCCAACTGGCTCATGGACAGACCCCACATGGTAAGAGTTGCTGGAGCTAGGTCCGACTCTAAACTGGTTACAAGTGGTGTTCCCCAGGACTCAGTCCTATGACCCCTCCTGTTCGGCATATACTTCTCAGAGGTACAGGCAAGCACAGGAGGACTATGGCTGATGAAGTTCGCAGACGACTGCAAACTAGGGGCTATAATTGACTCTCTGGCTGACACAGACATCCTCCAAAAGGGAAAGAATTAATGGACATGCTCCACCTAAAGAAAACCATATCCCTCCCAGCCACACGCTACAGGGATCTAAACCTCACCACAACAATAAATAGGATGTGCTGGAGGGATAGATTCCTGTCCCACAGACTTCCCATGCTCTGGAACAAGATTCCAATCTACATAAGGCAGAGCTCCTCGCTAACCCTCTTCAAGAGAAACATTGACGAGAGGATGGGAAACAGAAAGTTTACCCCGGGGATCACGTCAATGGCTCTGCTGGACAGAGGTACAGGGAACTAATCTAAGGGGGTAGCGAAAGCCAACATATTCTGGCTAGGCTTATAAATGCCTTCGGCAGATAGCCTAGTACCTACCTATGAACCTATGAACCTATGACAGTGATTTTATATGATCCATATAGGACAGATGCTGAAGACTTTGAATTTTCCTTGTGAAGAACTTTGTGGTCTCTCCACTTGCTTGGAAATGTGCACACCAAAAAGGGTGTTGTACTCAATTATTGGCCTTAAGAGGAAAGAGTACAGGGAGTTTATAACTACTTTTTTTCTGGGGGCAGTGTCCTTACCTATGAGATGAGCAATATTTTTAGCCAGAAGTTAGGTACTGCATCTGGGCCTGGAGTTTTCTAATTAGGAGCTTTTCTTAACTTTCATTTCAGTCTCTCTAGCCATTATTGCATCCCATTTCATGTCCTGTACATTTGAACTTCTCATTCTTTCTTTTACTTCTTCTATTCAAATAGCATGTTTGTTACGTTCCAGAGGATCTTCATAGATGTTGTTGTGTCTTTCAGCTTTTCCCGATTAGGGGTCGCCACAGCAGAACTCCAGTCCGCTAATGATTGGCAGTAGATTTTTACGTGCCGAGTTGCCGGCCCTGATGCACAACCTTCAACAAAGGTACGCCCATTCACGCATGTCTCCACACAGAAGACACTCTAGCTGAGAATCGTACAGGACAATGTCTTACTGTGGGGCGACAACATTACCGCAGCACCACCACCAAAATGTATCTGTTTCTTCTTTTTTTGGTGGTGTTTCAGTTCCTTTTGCCTTGTGTCCCAATTCTGTCTAAAACATTTTTGGGTCATTAATAAATTGCTTCCTTCATACTTTTCCTTTATATTTATTTGCATATCTTATAGGTTTTTCTGCCTGTGCTGATATTTTTAGTTTATTGTTTGTGACAGTGCGTGATAGATCCTGATTTGTTCTGATGCTGCGCCTTACTTTTATCACATCTATCTTTCTGAGTCTTTCTTGATCTATTCCCTCTTCTATACTCTTCTAACAGTGACACTTCTTGTTTTAACTGCTTTACAGTTTTCTCTATTCGATACTTCCATGAGGGCATTTGACTTCTCCCCTTCCTTTCCCTTGCTAACCTTTGTTTTTGTGGTAGGACTTTATCTGTTATTAATTTAGCTGCACTGTAATATATCCTGTTTACTTCTGTTTATCACATGGATCTCTCTGGACAGTCCTAATTTCTGTGTTCATTTGCTTTATCAAACTTCTAACTTTTTGGGTTTTATTGACTTTCTGTGACCTGTTTCTTTCATTGATCTTAATATGTTTTTCCATCTCTATTAAATCAAGTAACTCTTCTCTTAGATCATTTTCATCTAAACTGACAGCACATTCTTTGTACTCCATTTCATGTGGCCATTCTAAAGAAAGTTCCAAAGCATCTTCCTGAGCCACATACTCTTCAGTTTCATCCTTTATCATCCATTGCTTTTTTACATGGGAACTCACTGGCGTATCACTGTTGTATAGATTGAGAGATGATCGCTGAGAAAGTCTGGCATTGTACCTGTGGTGGTGTAATTCCTAGAGTCTGACACTAGGCTCCAGTCTAATGGGGAATTTGATGTTTTGCTGTAACGTGTGCAGCTGTTAGTTAGTTGTATGAAACCATATAAGTTCATCCTCGATGTAGGGGACTTAAGAGTTTATGTTCAACCAGTTGGCATTCACATTACCCAGTAGTATTTTTTCTTGTGAAATTGTTATGGATATCCAATGTAGGATATCATCTAGTACAGCTGTATTGTTGCTGGGGGGATGTAAAGGAGAAAAACATATATATATATATATATTTTTTATATGGATCTACTTCAGTAGATTGATCTTTTAAATGTTCGAAGCCCATATGGCCGAGACCATAACATTGAACATTTGAAAGTTCGAACACTGAATGAAAACAAACAAAAAAAGAAACTAAAAGTGTGCAGCAGGGGGGCAAGCCCCCTCCTTGCACCCCCCGCACCCCCCCACTACTTAAGTATACCAACTCCAAGATTGTACTACAATGCAGAAAATGGAAATCTTCCCGTTCAGCACTGTACAGGGATCTCCATTCAGCCCATTCGAACTTTTAAAAGTTCGATCATATGGTCTCGGCCATATGAGCTTCGAACTTTTAAAAGTTTGATCAACTGAAGGGGACCCATATATATATATATATATATATATATATATATATATATATACATATATATATATATATATATATATATATATATAAAGAAACATCCAAAGGTGCCAACAAAGGATCGAAGACCAGCTGCTGAAATGCCTAAATCACGACTTTAATAAAAACACTTATAAATCGCACATTAACACCTCCTCTACACAATACGTTTTCATTTCCAGTTACTTTATCAGATGCGGACTGACTGTTAAAATCATTACATTTACACTTCCTCTACCCTATAAGGTTAATTAGAAAGTTACATTTTGAGCAAAACGGTGTTGGCTTCCACTTTTTTTCTTTAACCCACCCGGGTCTGGACTATTATTCTCACTAAAAATAAGTTCAGAATTGATCTTTCTAGTAAACAATTTAATATCCAAGAAGGTCTTTGTCAGGTCACCATTCCTAAAAGGTATATACTTCAAACCCTTATAAAGAAGGTTAAAATGTTCATTTTCTAAAATAACATGAGTAAAATTATACTAAAATCTCATTTTACAAATATATATGGGTTTCCTGGATCCTGTTTGATAATTTCATTGTCCTAATTGGGGAGGGTTATAAGCTCATTGTTTAATATTTACCCCTCCCCCTTCCCCTCCAAGAATTTTGGGGCTGCTGATAATGTTAATCATTCCTTTTTTTTAATCTTTCTGATTTTTTTGGGGGAAGGGGGGCGGCTGCTCAGAAAAATCATCCAACTCACCAACCTGCTGTCCAATCGTGGGCATTCCATTACTTTCCTCAACTCTATAATTTTTCTTTTCCCAAAACCTTCCTCTATTCTTGGGTTCGGGGTAACTTGTATTATTTGCATATTCTTTGATATCCCTCTCCAGCTTGTTACTTTTCCTTGCCATCAACTCATTACAATGAACCTCTATGTCCTTCCTAATATTATCATACTTAGTCTTTTCTGCTGGAATTGAATTAATCAAATCATTAATAACACTGTCCTTCAAAATGTCTATCTCTTTCATCAGTTCCATTTTAATTCTCTCATTTTCATCTATAATACTCTTCAAAATGTCCAGTCCGCATCTATTGAATATTTCAATCAATTCTTTATGAAAAGTGCTACCAAGCATGACATTATTCGGGTACTTCCATATCCTAAGCCCTTTAGGAACAATGCCTTTCAAAATGCATTCTCTCAAATATGCATTTTCAATATCTAAACTCTTAAATTTATCAAGCAGTCTATACAATTTATTTAAATTGTTTTGATAAGTGTCTGAAACAGGCCCAGGTTTAACTGCTTTCTCTCTAAAATCTTTAGCGAAACTAACCTGTAGCCAGTCTTTAAAGTCCGTTGTCTTCCATTTTGTAACACTTGGGGATATCCTTTTTTCTTGCCCCACTGGGAGTAAAGCAGTTCCTTTTCCATTAAATGCCAGGTCTCCTTCCAAACCCCTCAGGACCATAGGGGTTTGAAAAAAATCAGCATCGCTGTTAGAAATTCCTGCACTTGTCCCTGGAAGACCCTCACCAGTTCCGTATTCACGTTGTCTGGTTTCTCCTGCAACCATTGTTTCTAGAGCACGCCCCCCCCCCCCTTGCATTCTTGTCACTATTTTAATCATTGATTGGCTTAGGGGAGTAAGCAGGTCAATGAGTTGTGATAATTGACCGATTAACTTCCTGGCTTGGAAAAGCTCTTCCTTGTTGCCTCCTTCTTCAGCATTCACACTGGTATTCACCTCCATAGTGAAAGAAAATCCACCAAAACACAGCAAAGTTCCCCTAGGCACCACAAATAACTCAGAAACATCCACAGGTACCAACAAAGGATTAAAGACCAGCTGCTGAAATGCCAAAATCACGACTTTAATAAAAACACTTATAAACTGCACATTAATGTCTCCTACACAATATGTTTTTGTTTCCAGTTACTTCAGATGCAGACTGACTGTTAAAACCATTACATTTATACTTCCTCTACCCTATAAAGTTAATTATAAAGTTACATTTTGAGCAAATCGGTGTTGGCTTCCATCAGACTGAAATTTTATAAGGGAATGCTATTGTACAGTCTTTCATTAACTATTGTACAGTCTTTCATTAAGACCCAACATGGCGGTGGAGATGATGATGTCATCTGAGAAGATTTTGGAAATTCAATGACATCTTGCAAATCGTAAACACTGTAAACACCAGAAAGTTTTCTCCTAGAAGATGAGCAATGACATGCTTTATTGAGACAATGGACTGTATTCTCATTGGTAGATTACTTGAATAATTAAGCTAATGGATTATATAATGAGATGGTTCATTAATTGTTTGTATCTGATGAAGTCTTAGCAACTTAGATGAAAATGCTGTGTGTGGAATTGTGTTTATGTGTTTGAATTGACTATTAAATCATCTTTGGAATTCTATCATTAAGCCGACAATTTTTTTTTCTTCATCTGTGGTACTTATTTTGTTTGGTTTTGGAGACATTTAGTTATAGATATTATGCTGAGTTGTAAGTTTATAAAGCATACCTTAATAGTGATGAACTGTGTTCATTTCTGATAAAACAGTACTGCAAATTCAAGTACTACTGTCATTGTATAAAGGCTGGGGTTCAGAAACCTGGATCACCATGCCGAATACACAAACCTGTTTTGCATACGTTTGTCCGAAGTGATCTGGCTTTCTGATTCACAAACTGAGGTAATGCCATTACAGTAGGATGACACTAGCCACTAGTGAAGGTTGTATGTAAATCTAGCAGGCTTGGGTGTGGCTATTGGTAATTAGCCATGTGTGCTTACCTGGAACTATTCCCCAGTAGTTCTGCAGAGTGATTCAAAAATATCTCTACCAGACTATCATTCTTACGGCAGAAGCAGTACTGTTAGTGGCATTGCAGGTAAATACTACAAAGCTGTGTGTGTGTGTGTGTGTGTGTGTGTGTGTGTGTGTGTGTGTGTGTGTGTGTGTGTGTGTGTGTGTGTGTGTGTGTGTCTCTACATGTTAGTAGGTGCCTTAGCAGCTTTATTATGTCAGTCGGTATGGTGAACACTAGAACACTAGCATTATTACCTTTAACTGTGCAAGTCTTCAATTCAGAGACATGATTTTGAGCCCTAATGATATGTTTCCTACTGTGACATTATCGTGTCTACAGAATATTGCTGTTGTGCTACTGGGCACAGTGGCATTATCCAGATTGTGCTGACAGTGATATCTTTCTGAATCCTGGCCAAATGTTTTCATGTCTGTATTAGAATATTAATATTTTAAATTTGATTTGCATTTCATGTCTGTACAGCATGCCACAGTTTTAATTCATCTTAGATTTACT
Source organism: Protopterus annectens (assembly GCF_019279795.1). NCBI lineage: Eukaryota > Metazoa > Chordata > Ceratodontiformes > Protopteridae > Protopterus > Protopterus annectens. The sequence goes on along the minus strand of NC_056751.1, from coordinate 45,405,078 downwards.
TGTGAAGATTCTTTTTTTCCAAAGGTCCCTTCTGTAAGTTGAACCTGCTCAGTAGTGGCTAATATGGTTACCAAAGTGTAATAAGTGTAAAGAAATAAGTAATTAAAATCTGAACAGTCATCATTTACCTTTCTTGATGCAGACTGTGTCATATAAGACAGTAATCAAGCTATACATAAAGTATATTTACAAAGACCAAAATGTAACTCATTTTCTAATTTATCTAGACCTGAAACTGACTGAGCCAAAATAAGGAGCCTTTATTGACAGAACCTGCTATATTTGACACCACTCAAAGGATAAGTAGTTGTCTATAACAGCATGACACTAGTCCACTCCCCAATATCCATATCAGACAGCCTAAGGCTATCACAGAAGAAAGCAGCCAAAGTGTCACCCTAGGACCTTCTCAGCAACATGGAAATGTGTAGAAGAAACAGAAAGACCAAGTGAACAAGATCTTTGAGGCATATGGCTAATTGTAACATTAAATACAAGAATCAAAACTTTTACCTGATCAGGTTTTGGGCAGACCAAAGCAACTTTGATAAATAGCATTATAACACGTTTGCCTAACTACATTATCTTACTTTAACAAGAATGCTTACCAAATCTACATTTTGTAAGTCTGAACAGAAACAGATTCAAAACAATTTGTAAGATATTTTACCCTTTAAAAGTGCTGCTCATGGACACCCCGTCTTGAGACATTATATACAATTTCTCTACTTAATATGTAGGAGTATGTAACCAAAGGTTAAAAGGATGCATGTCAAGCCATCTGAGCACATGAAAAAGAGTATGGCTGTAGAAGACAGCTACCCAATCCAAATTCAGATTTCCTGTACCAGGAGAGATGCTGGCATTCATGGAATATCTATCTACCTGTTTATATACTGATATAGATTAGATATAGTTATGTAACATGTATAAATCTGTTTGGGGAATCATTCTATACATAAGTATGATTCAAAGTGCAAATGGTAATTAATTAGCTTGGATATGAATTGAAAATTTCCCTTTCAGCCTGTCCCCATGGCACACAGGGGTGGAGTGACAGTGACTCATGCAACCAGGGACTGATTATAAGATCTAACATTAAAGGTACCTAGCAGGAAGGATTGAATGGACATGGCCTGTTTACCTCTTCTGGGACGGGGAAAGGTGCAAGTACTCTTAAGCACAGTAGGATGGTCCTACTTCCATACTGCCATACTTTGAGAGGTGGGGCAAGGCTGCATGAAGGGAATGCTCCTTGTGGAAGTGAAGGGAAATCGCTTGCAGATGGTCCATTGCATGTTTCACCTTTGAACTAAGCCAAGAGTATGTGTAGGGAAGTTACTGCTGAAACAGCAGAAAAATTGTGAACTGACACTCATGGCTGTCTGAATGATGATTTTTTTCATCTTTGCCCAAGTGATGAGTCACTAATGGAACAGCTCGCCAGGAGGGATGTGATGATACACTGACAAGAGGGTTAAAGTCAGGAAAAAAAAATCACCTTTGGAGACGTACATCAGAAAGGTAGAGAGAGGCTAGAGCCTTCAGCAGGTCAGTGACAAAGTTTATAATTACATGTTTTAAATGTAGTTCCTTATAGAAAAAATGAAGACCGTCCCAACCGTAAAGGTGGTGGAGTTGCAATTCTTCATAAAAAATCATCTAAATATTACTACCCTTCCTGCCTCTCCAACACAAGATAGCAAAGTAGAAGCAATCATTTCAAAACTCTAATTAAACTCCAAAAAATCCCTTTATATTATATGTATGTACCTACCACCTGGTAATAACATACCAATCCTCGAAAATTACCTTAGCTGGATATCTGTCACATATCCCCAAGAAACCATCATACTAGGTGACCTGAACATAGACTGGAATAGCATTACTGCTGATAATCCTTCTCATATCAACCTCCATGGTTTTATCCAAACCATTACTTCAACTACAAGGCTCAACAAACACAGTAATAGAGAAAGCATTTTAGACTGGATTCTTATAAATAAAGTCAAGGATAATTACAAAGTAGGAATTTTACCAGATGATGTTAGTGATCACTCCTTAACATTCATAACAAGGGAAAAGGCTGATTGTATAAACCCCTGCATCATAAGAAATGTACGCACCATCAAACACTTCAATCCAGAATTGTTCCAGTCTGAACTTACTGCATGTAATTGGAACCCGTTAAAAACACTCCCTCTTGAAAATGCTGTAATGTACTTTAACTCTACTTTTTTATCTATCCTTGACTTACATGCTCCTGAACGTAGCATTAGAATGAAATCTAATGCTGCCCCCTGGCTCTCCCATGAAACCAAAAAACTTATTCTCACTAGAAATAAAGTCTGGGCCACATGGAGATCACACAGAAAAAACCCTGATCTTCTTCACTTTCGCCAGCTTAGAAATCTAACCAAAAAAGCAATAATAGCTGATAAAAAGAAATTCTACTTCAATCTACAACAAACCCATCTTAATAATTCAAAACTTTTCTGGTCTTCAGTTAATAGACTCCTTTCCCCAGGACGTTCTAAAACACCTTCCCCACTTAATTCTGATCCTGATACCCCCCAACAAACTGCAGATGCTTTCAATTGTTTCTTCACTGAAACTATACAAGCTCTTGCTAATCAATTAAACACCAATAACTCACACCCAACATGTAACCTCATAAACTCTTCCTCTAAATTCTCTCTACATCCCATCTCTACATCTTACATATACAGACTCCTTCTTAAGCTGAAACCTTGTACCCCCTCTGCTGACAAGTTACCTTCACTCTTTCTACAAAAGGCTGCCAAGGCTATCGCATATCCTATTTCTATTCTCATAAATAGGACAATCAAAGAAGGTATCATCCCTGATATATGGAAGGTCTCTCACATTATCCCACTCCATAAAGGTGGTAACTCCATTGACTACTCTAACTTTAGACCTATTGCTCTCCTCTCTCCCCTGGCCAAAATAATGGAGAAATGTATACACCATCAGCTTGTACAACACCTCTCTCTCCACAATATCATAGCTAACTGTCAACATGGATTCAGACCTAATCACAGTACTACTACTGCCCTCCTTTCCTTTGTAGACACTATTAACCTGAACCGTAACAACAACCTACTCTCTTATGCCATCTTCATAGACCTCTCCAAAGCATTCGATATGGTTAACCACTCTTTTTTAATCAATACTCTTGAATTACTATCTTTTGATATCCTTGCCATTAGATGGTTTACTTCTTATCTCACTAACAGAAAACAGGCTGTTCTCTGGAATAACCACATCTCTTCTCTTCTGCCTGTTTCTATTGGAGTTCCACAAGGTTCTATTCTTGGCCCACTTCTCTTTTCCCTCTTCATAAATGATCTCCAAAACACAATCCCCCAAGCTACTTGCATTCTACACTCATCTGCTCTGCATCCTCTACCTCAGAACTTAGATCTCATACTCAAAAAGTCTTTAATACCGTCGAAACATGGTTCTCTAGTCGATTTCTCTTACTAAATGCTAAAAAAACTAAACTCCTCCTCTTTACCCCTACCTCCAGGACCCCCCCTTTAAACTTCACTATCTCTTCTAACAATGCCACTATCATCTCTCCCGACTCTACTACTAAACTGTTAGGTATTACAATTGATAATAATCTCTCTTTCAACCAACACATTAACAACACCATAAAACTTGTCAATAGGAAAATAGGATCTTTATATCGTATTAGACCATTTCTAACTCCCTCCTCTAGAACTAGGATCGCTCACTCCCATCTTCTTTCCTCTCTTCTCTATGCTTGTCCCATTTTCACCAACCTCAAGAAAAACAACCTTACCAAACTTACTACCTGCTATAATAACATTGCTCGCTTTCACAGGAAACCCCTACAGAACACACCACTGTCTCAACCTGAAACTACTAGGCTGGCCAGAATTCCAAAACTATCTTGCAACCCAACAACTCACTATTGCCCATAAAATCCTGTACCATCCAACGAACACCCCTATACTCTCTCAACTCATAATCCCCTACAATAATCTTAACTCTCTCCGCTCCTCCAGTAAACTATTGGCTAATTCCATAAAATCAAATAACACTGCTGGCGACTCCCTTTTCACCAATTCAGTAGGTAGAAAATGGAATCTACTTCCTAGCAACATAACAACCATTGCATCATTACCTCTTTTCAAACTAAACATTAAACTTCACTTCCAAAATCACTGGCTGTGCACCTGTAGTAAACCTGATTAATCCTTCCACTACTTAGACTCTACTTCATTGCTATCTCCTACTTCTTACTTACTCTATCATCCACTTGGTTTTCCTCTTCTTCTGCCACTTGTTTTCCTACTACTTCTTTGCTTATAGACTGGCTTCTAGCTCTCATTGCTTGCTGACTATCTTACTTGCTCTCCTTCCTACAACCTACCTCTTCTAATTTCTCATATTCTTAGCTCTCTTTCTCATACTTCCTACCTTATCTTTATCTCTCAAAGTATTTTTTAACTTCATATGATGTCTTTGAGTTTAACTGTGTGTGGTAGTATTTATTTCATTTAGTTATCTTTATCAGACTTAGTATATTATAGTTGTATAAGTATTTTTGTGACTATAACTATGTGAGTCAGTATTAAACTCACTAGTAATAATGAGTAACTGTAGAGTTGTTAGTTTCTGTCTTTTAAAACTTTCTTTAAAACACTAGTATGTTTGCCTTAATGTATTCTCTGTGGAGCTTTTCTCCCCGGGCCTCTACTGAAAATGGAAATATCTCCAGTTAGACTAGCCCGGTCAACAAATGTAAAATAAATAAAATAAATAAATAAAAATAAAAAGGCTAGTCGAAGCAGAAGGGAAATGCATGCAGCTGTAACCCACTAATGAGAACAGCAGTGCCCTTTATAATTTGGTATGTAAGTAATGAGGTACATATCAAACAAGTATAATCATATGAAAGGCAATCCATTGGAATAGCTCCAGTTAACTAATGATGCAGGCTGACAGGCTGTAAGATCGCAACACATCTGTGAAGTCTGCAATAGTGTCCTGCATGTATTCACTGAAAGATAATATGCCATCACCTTAGAGTCGAGGGTTACAATCAAACTGTCTGCCTTACATATCAGACTAATCCTGGAGAAGAGAATACATTTGCATCCTTTAAGAATCCAATTCTAGAAATTCTCACAGTAGTAATGTGTATATTTCCCAGAAAAGCTGAACCAGCATGCTTGGCTTTAGGCCTTAAAGTAATATAGTATTATGCTTGTATAACACAGATCATGCTAACACACTGTAAGTGCTTGTGTATGTATTGCATTTGTCTCATTTTACTCACTAGTGATCTTACCTGAAAGTAGTGCATGGAAGTCTGTGACGTACATACACAGTGGCACCACAATGCCACTCATTATCTTACCTGAAAGAAGTGCATGGAAGTGTGCGACGTGCATACACAATGCCACCACAATGTCACTCATCATCATACCTGAAAGTAGTGTATGGAAGTGTGTGACATATACATACACAGAGCCACCACAATGTCACTCATTATCATACCTGAAAGTAGTGCATTGAAGTGTATGACATGCATACACAGTGCGACCACAATGTCACTCATCATCTTGCTGTTCACAGGAGCAGTATTCATATCATACCATGCACTTCAGTGCCATGTCACCACTGAAGCAATAACTTAGTTTGTTGTACTGTAGATATGACAATAACCTACTCAGGGAAAAGAGGAAGTAAAACTTGTCATGGCTATCTATGCTGCTGCCACCAGATGTTGTGTTGTAGCTAATGCCACAATGGAAACCAGATTGTGGGTACCTCACAAGGCTAGCACCATGATGTAAAGTGCTTAGAACTGCATTATGTCTCCACAGCATAACATGCTCATCTGTGACTTAGAGTCCTGTTGTATCCATGAGGTCGAATCAGTGATTGCAAAGTCATCCCCATTGAAACAGTCAGGCCCACAGCATAAGCCATTGGCTGTAGCTATCAGCTGCAAGACATGGTCAGAGAAGGCTCTAAGGTCAACAGAGACCAGACTGAAGAACTGGAAGTTGACTGGAGAAAGAGTACAACAGTTTAAGGCATTAGTGAGGGTTCTAGTACCTCAAGGAAAAGAGAAAATAGCTGGCATTGAAGAAGAATGGCAGTGCCTCAGAACAACATGTCCGAGGACTACAGAACAGAATATGCAGCTGTGCCAGGTACATAAGGGAAGCTGGTGGTGGAATGCAGTAGTCTAGAAAGTCATCAAAAGAAATAAGGAGTGCAGGAAAACATGGGAAAGATGGACCAGGCTAAGAAGGACTGAATACTGGTTGGATAACAAAGAGGCTATGAGAGGAGTTGCAATAGCAAAGAACAAGGCATCAGAGGCACTCTACCAACTTCTGGAAAGTGACTCAGTAGATGGCACAAAGAAACTCTACCAAGATGCAAGGAAAAGACAGAAAGATAAAGAAGATAGACACTCTTCATCATGGATGCCAGCAACAACCTGCTATCAGTCCACAGGACATCAAAGGCAGATGAAAGGAGTACTGCGGAATGTCACCTCCAACATGTTTGCATCTTGGGGGGGTGAAATTTCTCTTACAGTGACCTCCACCAGAGTAGATTTTGAACTCAGCTTCACCTACAGAACTGTCTGCTGAAATTAATATAAACTAAATTGCCCATTAGTGATTAGCAGGACTTATTTTGTTCTGAGAGAAGTGACACATTCATTTAAATGGAAGTTGGCAACATCTTGCTGTGGAGCTAGGGTCCCTTTTAGTTTTTGAGCTATCCAGCTGAGATCTATCCTATCATATAGCTATTTATTTTGCTGTGAGTTCATTGGATTGTGATTTAGGCCCTACTAACCTCTGTCCAGTTATGTACATACTTACTATGCTCTGAAATCATAGCATCTCTTTCTCGGGTTTTGTAGAAGAGAATAGAAGCAGCTGCAATAAGGCACCGAACTGGGTGTGTCCTTATTCTATGGTGAGACTTGGTGCAAACATTCACAGATACCAAATGTGCTGTTAATGCAACTGATTTTGTACAGCACATTTTTTTGTGATGTAGTATTTGCTGGCTGTTTGGTGAATCTTATATGTATCAGGGATATCTTTAATGCACTGTATAGAATCCATGTGATTCATATAAGAGGGCATATATAACAAGCATCCAATAGTAATCTTTGTTTCTCAGATGTATGCATCCTTTATATGCAATACACTGTGGCTGCATTTAGGAAATGACTGTGAAACCCATATATAAGTGTTCTGTTTCCATTCATCTGTTTCTCTTATAAAAAGCAGTGTGCTGTATGAAGAAATTAACTACAGTTGCAGAGTGTCACTGTAATGTCCTCTCCTATAACAGCGGTGCTTTGCAAATACAAATGTGTGGCCCAGCACAAGTGTAAACAAATGCTCATTATAAACTTAACTGATTATAGAAACAGTCTGGGAAATCTGAGACTATAAGAAAAGCAGTGCGTTAATGTTTGACAGTGTGAAAAAAATGAATTGTTCAACTTGCTGATGGTTATGGGAGATGATATGTAAGCATGCCTGTCAGATTGTGAAGGTCTCCATAATGCCTACGAGTACACAAGACACACACTGTTTATATCAGCATCTGAGAGTGAAATAACATATCCCTAGAAAATGTGCATATGAGAAGAGACATCTAAAGGGATACCAAGCTGACATTCTACTGATGCTGGATTCTTTTTCAACTGAATGTTCCATTCCAAACAGGTGCTTGCTTTTTTCTTTGAATTATAATGTAATAAAACTAGGTACTATGTATAAACATGAATGCTGAGCGCCCTAAACACTCACATCATTTAACTCAGAAGTGTGACCTTGCCCTTGCCTCTTGCTGTTTGTTTTTTGAGTTGCATTTTGCAGGCAGTCTTGCCATTCTACTTATAACACTGTGGTTTTCAACCATAGCCTTTGTTAGTCTGAGTAAAATAGAATTGCCAACTCTCTTCTTCTCTGGAAAGCACTATAAAAGAATGCCTTTCTATACTATTACAAGGACCAGTAACAAATGCACATAATGTTCTTGATATCACATATATAACAACATGTGAATACGGTTCATATTTCCTTAAAGAGCTAATACTAATTAGCAAAGTGAGTCATGCACTCCTTAAATAAGCATGTCTTTAGTAAAGTTTTTTTTTAAGAGCTCATAAGTTCATAGGTAGGTACTAAGCCATCGGCCCAATGGCCTACGTAAGCCCAGCCAACAAGGATCCACTGTCGAGCAAAGACACGGAAGTGATCCCTGGGGTGTATTTCCTATTTCCCATCCACTCATCAAGATTTTTCTTGAAGAGTGCTAATGAAGACCTTTGCTTGACATAGATGGGTAGCCTGTTCCAGAGTATGGGAAGTCTCTGGGACAGGAATCTATCCCTCCAGCATGTCCTGTTTATTGTGGTGACAAGGTTTAGGTCCCTAGAGCATGTAGCTCGGAGGGATTGGGATTTCTTTAGGTGCAGCATGTCCAACAGCTCTGGGTTTGACATAACTTTATATGCTAGGCAGAGATCACCTCGGAGTAGGTAATATGCTACAGAGTAAAGCTGGAGTTTTTTGAAACAGTCAGTGTAGGGCATTTATTTGAGGCCAGTAATCCTCTTTGTGAGGTACTTCTGTGGCCTTTCTAGCTGCTGCAGATGTCTTGTGAGGTACATTCCAAAAGGGGCATTGTACTCTATAATGGGTCTAATGAGTGACGAGTACAGGGGAGCAATGACCTCTTTTTTCCTGGATGAGAACCCTTTTATGATGGGGTGTGCCACTAGAAGGACTTCCTGACTACTGTGGCGATGTGACTATCAAAGGAGAGACTACTGTGCACCTGGGTCCCAAGGTCTCGTATCACACATTCGGTGTTAAGTAGATTGCTGCCTATGTGGTAGTTCATGGGTACAGAGTTTTTACCAAAGGGGATGACACTGGGGGTCTACTTTATACCCTCCAAACATGAAAAACCCGAATCCGAATCACGCGACACATAAAGAGCGAACCGCAGATATGTCGAACGTACTAAAGTGTGAAAATGTAAACCTCAAACCGTCATAGTCGGCCAACCCACCACCCGCAACACACTACCTATCCAAACACAATAAAAAAAACACATACATACACTAACCAAATCCCTACTTCTAACCCTAAATTAAAGCACCAAAATCCTACTGCTAACCCTACACTAACCCCACATACACAACTGTCTATGCACTATCCTTAACTATCGCACACTTCCCCTATGGAGCTATACACAAACTAAATATTTCACACACATACACTTAACAAAATTCTACACTAAACCTTACATACATTACCTACACAAAACATTACGTACACTACCTACCTATGCACATACCTTAACCCCTCCCTAACCCTAAGGTCCGTAACTATCACACACTTACCTTACGGAGCTATACCGCAGACGGGCCAACTATGCGATTTCGATATTTCCCCTTTCGTGGTTTCATTCGTTCAACATATTCGCAGTTTGCTGTTTCCATGTTGTGCAATTCAATTTGGGTTTTACTGCTTTCGAGAGCTTAAAGTAGACCCGATAACACTGCACTTTTTGGCATTGAGCTAGAAGCCATGGCTTTGACACAAGGCATCTGTCTCAGCGAGGCACTTCTGTAGGAAGTCCACATCATTTGGGGACTTGACTACGGCTCCTAGTTTGCAGTCATCTGCGAACTTCGTTAGCCAGAGGTCTTCTGTGTTAGCCTGTACTATGTTCAAAGCAGAGGTGTAGCCAGAAAATATAATTTCTTACTTGTGTTCTGTTATTGCTATCCCCCAACCTACCTGTCAATTAAAAAAAAACTGAAATGCCCCCAAGCACTTAACCAATGTTTGCAGCACTTTTCCTCTAAAACCATCGAATAGATATTTTTTTCAATCTATGAAACTCTTACTGGATGCATTAATTTAAACAGTTGAGGACATGTGCGAAAAAAACATGTTTATCTAAGTAGTGTAGAGAAATTTGTACTTAGTAGAGTACAGAGAGTATGCCTAGCTACACCATTGGTTCAAACCCTCTTACTCATTCATCATGATGATGTATAGTCTTAGCCAAAATATACACACACACACACACACACACACACACACACACACACACACACACATGCACATATACAACATGGTGTCAGAATTAAGCTTCTTCTGAAGCTAGAGTTGTTTTGCATTTTCTGACTTGGTAATGCTTCGACATGTATGCGCACTTTCTAACTGGACTTTCTAAAAACTGTATCTATCTGTGGTGAATGGTCAGCTAGCTCTGAATAGCACCCTAGGAGTGAATTTGCGATTTCCCATCCATCTGTCCAGATTGTGCTTGTAGGTGGTCAGGGAAGGGCGCTGTTACTTGCGAATAAGTAGCTTATTCCAGAGGAGGGTAATCTCTTGGACTCATATCTGTCTCTCCAGCAGGATCCATTCATGTCAGCGATCAGGTTTAGATCTTTGCAGTGAGTTACCCTCATGCAGTTAGTTTAGCGAATAAAAAACATTCCATCAGGGCTAGGTCAGAGAAGTCTTGTAGGTCAGCTGCAGATCATCCTCAGTAAATGGTAGGAAATTAATAGAGTGATAGAGCTTTTAATCAGTCCACACATGGCATGTTAGCTGTATTTTTTGGTGAGAAATCTCTGATGATGCTCCATCTGTTGCAGGTGCCTGGTGAGGTAGATGCAAACAGGTGCATTGCACTCGATTATTGTTCTGATGAAGGCTGAGTACAGTCATACTATGACATCCTTAGATCTGGATGATATGCCCTTTCTTATAAGTTGATCCACATAGAAGGATTTCTTCACCACTGTGGACACATAGTGGTCAAAGGTCAGATTATTATCTGAATACCCAGGGCTCTCACCACTTGGTCCAATCTTAGGAGGTGCTATTAATGAATGGAAAGAGCTGTATAACTAGATGGTGCTCATCTGCTCACAACTCAGATGCCCCTAGACTAGCAGGGGTGCTGGGGAAGGTTGCAGAGATAGTGAGGGAAATTTTAACTTGATAGCATTTGCAACTGTACATGGTACTGCTAACTGCCACTGCATGGAGAGCAGCCTAGTACAAACATTGTGCTTATACAGAATCAGAAAAACAAGTTTTACAACAGCAAGGCCTACAGCCCAATCAGGAAAACCTACAATAAGCTTTCATCCAGCAGCCTCCAACTCAGAATACAGCATCCATGGGACCAGATGACATCCCGGGCTGTGTACTACATGAACTACAAAATGAACTGGCACCTAACCTAAGTGTCATGTTTAATCATAGCCTCACCTCAGGCTTCATGCCCACTGAGTGTCACACAACTACAGTTATCCCACTCTACAAGGGGGATCCATCTTGGATCCTGGGAAGTCTAATGAGCCTGATCTGCAAGGCCATGGAACGTATTATCATGGAACTTATAAACAAAGACATTGGCAACCTTCAAACACTGGACCCCACACAGTTTGGGTTTGTGAATGGCCAATCTTGTCTCCTGAACCTGATTGACTTCTTTGAATCTTTCTCCAGAGCTGTGGACGAGGGTAAGGTGGTCCACACAGCCTATATGGACCTCGCCAAGGCCTTTGACACTATCCCCCACTCTGGAATCATAGATAGACTTACTAAGCTGGGCATTAATCCCTACATCACTTGATGGGTTGCCAACTGGCTTACTGACAGAACCCACACTGTAAAAGTAGCTGACTCCAAACCCAGCTCCAGACAAATGACAAGTGGAGTACCTCAGGGTTCATTCCTGGGACCGCTCTTGTTTGGCATCTACTTCTCTGAAGTACAGGCTAACACTAAGGGACTCTGTCTAACAAAGTTCACAGATGACTGCAAACTGGGAGCCATTACTGAATCCCCAAATGATGTGGATACTCTACAAAAGGGCCTTAAAGAAACAGATGCTTGGTGCCAAAGCCATGCGCTCAAGCTCAATGCCAAGAAATGTATAGTTATCCCCTTTGGGAAAAAACATGTACCCATGAATTACCACATAGGTGACAGTACACTAAACACTGAAAGTGTGATAAGAGTCTTAGGGACACAGGTGGACAGTGATCTCACCTTCAATAACCACATCGCCACAACAGTCAGGAAATCCTTCTATGTGGCACACCTCATCACTAAGGGCTTTTCATCCAGAAAAAAGGAGGTCATTGTCCCACTGTACTCATCCCTCATTGGACCCTTATAGAATACAATGCCCCATTTGGTATGTACCTCTCAAGACATCTGCAACAACTGGAAAGGCCGCAGAAATACCTCACTAAAAGAATCATAGGCCTAAAGCAGATGCCCTACGCTGACCACCTTAAAAAACTCCTGCTATACTCTGTCACATATCTTCTACTCAGAAACGATCTCTGCTTAACATACAAGGCCATGTCAAACCCAGAGCTGTTGGACATGCTACACTTAAAGAAATCCCAATCCCTCAGAGCCACACGCTCCAGGGATCTAAACTTTGTCATCACAATAAACAAAACATGCTGGAGGGATAGGTTCCTGACCCAGAGACTCCCCAGACTCTGGAATAGACTGCCCATACATGTCAAGCAGAGCGCCTCTTTGGCGCTCTTTAAAAGAAACATTGACAATTGGATGGGAGAAAGGAAATTCACCCCGGGGATCATGTCAGTCACCCTGCTAGACAGGGGTCCAGGGAAGTAAATAGTGTGGGAAGAAATAGCCAGGGAATTGTTATGGCTAGGCTTGTATAGGCCCAAGGGCCAATAGCCTAGTACCAACCTATGAACCTATAAGATAGGTTTGTTACAGCATGTCTGCTACAAGAGTGCAGTCAGAAAACCCTCTGAAAATGCTGGTTTTAGTACTCAATTGCAGGGAAACCACACAATGTAGATAGTACAGTCTTGTAAACTAGCAGACACAAGGTAATTACGTACTACATCAGCAGTGGAAACAGTTCAACTATGAAACTCTACTAAAGTGTAAAAAATGTAAAAATTAATACAGGATTCTTATGAAATACAGTAAAAATAATCAGCAGAAATGCAAAATGATACTTATTTTTGATTGTTTAGCACTGGATTCCTTTAGATGCAGCAGATTGTAACTCACAGATGAAGAAGCCAAATCAAGAGCAGTTCTGAGGAATTGAGCACAATCACACACTAACACTGGCTTATATAAAATCAGATAAACAAGTTTTACAACAGCAATGTCTAAAGACAAATCAGGAAAACACAGAATAAGTTTTCAGCCAGCAGCACCCAATTCAGACAGGTTTGCTACAGCACACTTCTGCTACAAGAGTGGAGTCAGAAAACCGTCTTAATGTAAAAATGATGGTTTTAGAGCTCAGGTGCCGGGAAACCACTGAATTCTGAAGCCTAAGCATCTCAAAGAAAAGTCTGCAAAAAGTCACTAAAAGTATTTTCTATAAATGTGCATCTTTTCTTGATTAAAAATATTTATTGTAACAGAAAAATCACGCCCCACCAAAGGGTGAAGATTCCAGTGGCTTCACAAATAATGTAGAACAAATAAAACAACAGAGGCATCCACCGGACTCATGCACAGCAGCAGTTATTCACTTTTGTATATGAATATAACTTAAACGATCCGTTTCTTCATTAACCATGAAATACTTTTATTAAAAAAGAAGTTAGCGCTTTCACCGTATTGGCTTCTTCAGACTTATGTACTTAAAGGGAGTATAAGAGGGTGTAGTGCATTAGTTTATTAGTGCTTACTTATAAGATTACTTATACGAGCAACTGCAGGGCTTTAGAATGAAAATAGAGTACTTACTTTGAGATTTAGAACAGTTCTAAGGGAAAAAATGAAGAGCAGACTTTGTGGAGCCGGGAATAGTTTAAACCCATTTAAGTGGCGCTGCCCGATGCTGCGCTATGCTCAAAATCGTGCAAAACCACGCAAATGCGGGATTTAAAGCAGGGGAAACTGAAAGAGATACGAATTGACCCAAAACGGCCAATAAGCTACTAGTTTCAGGGCTGAGACCACTCCTCCAGGGACAGATAGGCTGCTCAAAGCTCCCCACTCTCACTGGTGAACAGAGAAGCTTCCACCTTTCCAAGTAAGGATATGGGCAACACAGAAAACTATACCACAGTCTGGAATTCAGCAAAACCTGAAATCTGGACTAATCTATTTCAGCAAAGGTGGGAAAAGAGAATTTTTTTTTTTTTTCAGGAAACAGCAGAAAAACACACAGAAAACACTGTAAATGCTATAAACAGGCTAGCACACTTTAGTGTGTAGCCTACAACAGTTATCTTGCCATGCTTTACTGCACCTCCCAAAGCTGTCTGCTGCAAAATAAGTACTCATTCCTAATTTTATTTTGTTTTTACTCTTGTCTGCCCTCATGGGGGCATACATCGTGATTCCTTTGGAAAGCTAAATCCGTCCCATAATGCATAGATTGTGAGAATAAATAGCCCTACCATTTATTGTCAGACTAGACTTCCATTCACTTAGAATGGAACACCTGTAAAAAACTGCCAGGTTTGAGAGTCTGCAGTGCATGTGTCTTTGACTGGTCTCCACTGAGTTTTACAAATGTTCTTCCTACTGAAGTACTACATATTCTCTGAAAAAAGCTTGCAAAAGTGTCACCGAATTACTGAGAGGAAAAAAGACTTCACAAGGAGCAGTTTTGCAAGTTTTAATTCCTGGCCAAGTTACTCTTCCCATCTCCCCTCCTTCAGTGGGCTACAGTCTCACATTTCCAGCTTGGGTAGATTCAACTATTTAGTCAGCTTTGCATGACAATAGACATCAAACAAATCACAGACTGGTGTGCCACTAAAACTTTTCCCTCAGACGTCTCTTCACTTCTGAACAGCATTTCCCAGAAATTAAAAAAAAAAAAAAAACAAACCCTGGGATTCATGAAGCTTGTGCCAGGTGCAGGCATAGCGTAGGTGGTATAACACCAAATATGGCCACCGAGCGATTCAGGTACGATCCAGTTCCACGTGCACTACCAGCATACGCCAGATCTGAGCAGCCCTCGGGCTTAGGTATGCTAATCACCCTATGCGCAGTGCCGCACCATGCAAATGAAGGTACATAGCGATTCATGAAGTGGTGCAGGAATAGCGTAAGCCCACAGAAATGTAAACCAAAAAAAAACGGTTTACATTTTTCCAAACAGAACATCGGAGCTATGAAAGCAGACCAGACTCGTGTATTACAAAGTTAACATATGCCAATGGCTAAATATACAGCCAATGGCATAAGAAAAGATGCACAACACCTAAAAAACAACATTTAATGTCATGTCCACAGTAACGCAAAGTACAACCACAGGGCATGTGTGCTCAAACGGGAACACAAAGAAAATATATACAAATGTCATAAAATCGCAATGTAATACAAATCATGATTTCACCATAATACTCAATGGTATGCATGGTACACCACAACCAAGCTGCAATTTCTAGTGTTCGGCATGGTGACTAGGAATTAGTAGTCAATGCCATGCAAATGAGGCAAGTAATAGTGAATCGCAAATGTCCCGCCAGACTAAGGATGTACCATACGGCGCAGCGCTACAACACAGAGGAGTGGTTTAGAGTTATACATGACATCAGCAGTGTGGTGTGCCACCATAGCTGTAAGCACATTGGAGCAATGCAAATCTGGCCTGGCCATTGCTAAACAAAGCCGCAGGACAGGGGTGGGGATGTAGGTATAGCATAGTTTAACTGAGAGCACATATGATGCCCGAAAGCGCATGTGAACGGGGATGAAAACGTGCCTGAAACCCGGTAAGCGGACGCATGCGCCGTGCACCATAGCTCAAACAGGAAGGTTAGGGGAAGAAAATAAGGAAATGCCACAGTAGGGTAATTGGAGTACAACTGAGCAATTAACACCTATTAACTCACAGTGGGCAATCGACAGCAGCTGACAAGTCTGCTCGCAGAAACCTGCAAAACAGGATAGGGGAGGTGTCGGATTGCAAAGAAAAGAGAACTGTCATAGCAGAGCAAAACAAACCTGCAGTAGACTGGCCATAGAACACATTACGCAAGATAAGCCAGGTTTAGGAAGGTACAAATGAAAGCAGGCTGCTGGATGTATGCCAGAAAATGGGAGGTGAAACGTTAAGAAATGTAAAGGGAAGGGCAAGAGGTAATCCACGGCAGCCAAATGTAATTCAACACCAAAGGCACCACAATAATAGTACCTGTCGTAAAACACATAAGATACCCTGTACGTACGATCATACATACACACCCTATGACATCATCAGTGTTCACAGCACAATAGTATAAAGTGTGAAAGCACCTGACACACACCTGTGTATTCCCAAACACTGCACCATAGGTGTAAACAGATGGGGAACTTTTACAATTTACATGTTGGGAGCTGCCATAGGTGTGATTCATCACCATGTGTTAGAGACTGAAGGTGTTGTGGAGGATGATGCTGACAACCACCGCAGGCCCTGGAGGAGGAGAAGAGTGTTCAGACCAAGGGTAACCTACCAGGGGCTACATGATCTGGAGATAGTAGAGCGTTACAAGGTGGACAGGGACATCTTACAGCAAATAGTTGAGCTGTGCCGGCCATGCCTGAGATCCAGAAACAACAGAGGGGAACCCATCCCAGTGGACACAAAGGTATGTATAAGCTTGCGAATACTAGCCACAGGTACCTTTCAAAGGCCATCTGGAGATATAATGGGGATCTCACAGGCATCAGCATCCAGGGTACTACACCAGTTCCTGGATGCCATGTTACCACATGCCAATGAGCATATATACTTCCCCCGAACTCAGGAGGATTTGGCCAGCAATATACGTCTCCTCCACCATGTGGCACACTACCTGGAGGTACTGGGTGCAATAGACTGCATGCACATACATATCAAGTCACCACCCAGTGAACATGGTAGGCGCTACATAAACCACAAGGGATACCACTCCATCAACTGCCAAGTCATGTGCAATGACCAGGGCATTATCATGGATGTGTGTGCTGGCAGCCCTGGAAGCTACCATGACTCCCACATCTGGTATGCCTCACAGCTGTATCAGGTATTTGTCAGGGGGGGGACATCCTACATGGCCACCTTGTGGGGGATGCTGGCTATGCACTGGAGCCATGGATGATGACTCCCATCAGAAATGCACACACACCCATGCAAGAACGCCATAATGAGGCACACGCACAAACCAGAATCATCATAGAGTGTGTGTTCGGGATGCTGAAATCACGGTTCCGTTGCTTGGACATATCTGGTGGAGCCTTGCAGTACTCTCCAGGCACGTGTGCCCACATCTTCATAGTATGTGCCATGCTACATAATATGATCCTGCGGAAACAGCTGCAGCAGGGACATAATGGTGAAGGCCCTCACAGCCCACCGCAATGCCAAGGTCATCACAGGCACAGAGGGATTCAGACCACAAACACCCTGTGCCAGCCCCAGTAGGCAGATGGAGGCATGCCCAATATGCCTTTGCCTTGGCAAAGAGGGAACGTACAGCACATAATCTGACAGTGTAGGCCCCTATGGACTGACACACCTCTCCACCTGCACTCACAGTAAAATGGATGGCACACACACACGACCACCTGTAAATTGTAATGTATAGGTGGCCTACTGTGTGAATCCTACATAGGCAGCCCTCAACCATTGCACACACAACAGCTATTGGAACAAGGAATGTCAACACCTTGTCAACACCTGAACAGTACACGCACCTATCAGCATATGTTGGTACTGTATGTATAGGTTCCTAGGTACATCGGTAGGTACACGACTGATTGTCAGAGGCCATTCATCAATCGAGGCAAACAGTGTCTGCTGTCGCCACCACATCGAGTAACCAACTGTCCCTCAGTGGAGCAGAGCCAATTGCAGGATCCATGTGTGTAATCACTGTTCTCCACACACTCTGCATGGATTCCCTGGTGTGTTAATGAGGGGCTCCATATAATGTAATCATGAATGTAGTGGCAAAGCATGGGGTGTACCCATGACAGGTATCTGTCACCCCAGCATGCTCCACCTATGGTTGTGTGAAGGTGTAGCACATTATAGTGTGTGGCTCACTGCGACATACATTCCCAATGCTGGAGCACATCCATTAAACATCACTTGGACATACCATTAATAGGTCTCATCCATATGTAAACTAACTGAGTTACCCATTTGAATGCAGTATGGAGTAACAGCCATAGGACAGTCCACATACAAAACGCCTTAACACGTACAAATCCCAGATGCCCAAGTGGTAAATGCACTGACTGTTGTGCATGTTCCCAGTTCCATATCCTGCAAGGGACGTTACGTAATCCCGAAGGCACGAATAATGGATGTTGGATGCAGGTCATCAGATCAGGTTTAGCACATGTTAGTGGGAATATGCATTGCCCAGTGCTGGTAAGCATCGTTTAAACATGACTATACGGATATGCGCGAAACAGGGCTAAGCTTCTCTGAATATCACGCAGATCAAGGTCAATGATGTCCAGAACAGGTGAAACTAGCATTATTCACCCCTGTACTAATAGTGCCTGCTCTGAAGGGTAAAACAACCACTGCCAGGAGTAGAACACACAATCATGTACACAATCACCCAACACTAAGCTACCCAAGAAGTACCGACGGCAATTGTGTAATGTGACAGGTTCAAACACAAATGTGCAGAGTCCAGGAAACAGTATACACCGACATGTACACAATGAAAGGTGTATTCTCCCTCTCACTCTCTCTCATATATATATATATATATATATATATATATATATATATATATATATATATATATATATATATATATATATATATATATATATATATATATATATACATATATATAATAGAGATAGAAAGGGTGATAGAGAGATATATGTTGATATATACGGATTCACCTATATCTGCAAATATATAGACAGGTAAACGACAAGTACACAACCATGGAGGTAGACATAAATAGGATACTGCCAACTATGGAATGTGTCACATACCGACACGTGTAATCACGAGGCTTAAAGACCGAAAGAACACAGTACTGGAACACTGGAACCGCGTGTAATATTATCACGATATTAAGGGACATTTAGTTATCGCTGCCGGTGTTGCAGTCCACGTAGGTACTGTGTTCAACTGTGTTTGTGATTGCTGTAGTCTGTGTATGTGTGTGTTGAGGGTGCCGTGTGCGTTTCCGTGGGACTGTAATGTGTGTGTGTGTGTTTGCATCATGTGTCTGTTAGTGCTAACTCGGAGGTAGATCATTATGGCAGGTGTGGTTATAGCTGGCCATAGGCATACGGTTACCACCTGTCCCACTTTAAGAGGGACAGCCCCTCCCTAGGCAGTTGTGTCCTGACAAAAAATATTAAAAAGGGCAAATGTCCGAGATTGTAGGACATAATTATGTCCCATATATTATGTAATAGTTGCATTAAATAGTTATGCCTGTATCTACAAAACGTAAATGTTACATGAAACATGATAAGTAGCTAAAGTGCAACAAGAATAAGTATGTATTCAGGATAAAAGTATGTTCTGTCCTGTGTACTGACCATGGGTATGTGTTGGCCTGTAAACACCGATGTGTGTCCTGCAAATATCCCACTATGGCCATTTGAAAAGGTGGCAACCCATGCCAAAGAGGTTCAGTCACCAACACAACTGCAATGAGTGCAAATATCTGTGACAGAAATACATGAGACAGCTGTCATTTAGTAACATTCCTTTACATATCACTGTATTTCCGGAGGTATGGAAGTATCAACTTCACCTGCATACCATATAGAAACCAATTAACAATGGCTCAATGTATAAGCCCGTAACAACTGCAGTTCAGTCTACTAACTGATAGGTCTTCAATTGGGGAAGGACCCCACACACATATATGGAATATGTAGAAATGCAGTCCCCACAAACCTGTTTATGCTATGTACACCCACCTACATCTTCCCCACACCCGAACCAATTGCAATACAGACTGTAATAATATCACAAACATCCACTCACTCAATTACATCTGCAGAGGCGTTAACATACCTTGTGAGAGACACATTTGTAAAGGTGCCATGTGAAATTGTAGCTGTTGTATAATGGAAAAGACGGCGATGTTACAGGTTTTGTTTGCAATAGTCCCTTATCAGACGGTTGAGATGATAGGTACACTCACATGTAGAACCACATACTCTAGCCATCACACACAATCCACAGGGGGCATGAATTTAAAATATCCGTGTCTCAACAAATAGCAATTGCAATTCCTCACAACAAAACACATACAGGCTGTCTCCCCGAAGGTAGGGCAAAAGGGCAATGCCCAAGTGGAGAATTCAATTATACCCCACTGTTGCCGTGTAATTGGCAAATGGATTAGCTGCACAGCTGATGTGTATGTAATAATTTACTCAGGAACACCAATTGGAGGCAGGAAACCACATGTTACAGGTATCAACGTATATAAGGATAACTTGCTATACATTCAAACTGTATGCTCATACCATAGAACCGTTTAAACAGTAAAGGTGTAAGAGAGATATTTACGAAGATTCGGAACGCTAACAGGGTATGTAGAATACTCAGTATGTTAGTGTATGTAGAGCCTGTTTTGTATTAATTAAAAGTGTACGCAATTCATAAAGTGGGAAAAGGTATTATGTAGTGATGTCTTGTTGAGCATAGTAACGCTTGTAGAAATTGTGTGTCCTGCTGTGGGCCACAAGGTAAACATCACATACACCACAAGGGATGTTACATGAGGGCTTTAAACAGAACAATTCCACACCACCCACCATCAGTGTTAGGGTATGTCCAACAAGTACGTGCCATAGCAGGGGATAGTATATGTTGATATACTGTCACAGTAGGCATGTGTATGGGCATATAATGACAATAACATGCCTAAGGTGGTCCTGCCATGCCAGTATGCTTTGCATTATGGGATAATGTGTAAAATATGTGTAATGTACAGCACTGTAAGTAGATATGTCAGATATTCTACACAGCATAACAGTTATATCATGCAAACAAAAGGTATTGTCTATTGGCATGTACAATACACAATAACAGGATACATATGGCTTGTAGTCATGGGAAACTGTAACAGCATGATAGCTAATCGAAATGGAAGAGCTACTCAATTAAACATGCACAAAGGACATGTAATAACTTCACAGGTTCATAGTGAGGTACTATGCTGTCTGGCAAGAGTATGTGTAAGCCCAACTACAGTGTTTACACCGGTGGCACCTCTCTAGGGTAGTGTCCTGTCTGTGAACAGCAGAGCCATGTGTTACCTGCACCTCTGTACAGTACAGCCACTGCAGTGATCCCTGGCGTATCAGTGTGACCGCCTACAGAGTCACCTATGACCGGTGTGTTGGGTATGTTATAACACCCTATTGGCTGTAGTTGATGGGCACACATGAGTCTGTGGGCTATAAGTAATTGTTGTTGTGTTTGGTGATGGGGGCTGCCTCTGGAACCTACACAGAGTATGGAGAGGTTCTGCAAATGTCGTACTCATACTATGTGTGGCCTGTGGTGGTGGAGATCTAGTGAGACTATGTGATGAGTGGGGTGTGTTGCAAATGTTAAACGTCCCCACATGAATGTCAGGTTCAGTCTGGTTTGGTGAGAGCATTACCCTCAGCATGGCTACATATGTGCATCTCCCACAGGCTGTAGTGTCATATGTTGGGAAGTGAGCATTGACTGTGTGCATGAGACAATTGCTCTATTGCCACATGTTTGCCATATTCATCATATAGACAGGCAATAGCACTGGTAAGTGACACTTGGACATGCCTGTATATTCAACCATGTCTCACAAGATATGTGAGTTACGTGTGTACAACAGCTGTTGTACTGTAAGCAAGCTGTAAATGTAAGGACAGACAATTTATTTGTAAGAAATGAGTTGGAATGGGTGCTATAGTAATTAGTAGCTCATGAAGTGCTTACATGTTCTGAACAAGTGCTGAGCACGAATATGCAATACAGATAGGGCATTGGATAATATCAACCCACTGCAACCCACAAGTGGAGACAACAGTCATAATTGGAGGCACTGCACTATTACCCTGCTGAGTATGGTCTGCAAGTCTATGAACCTTTATCAACGTAGATGTTAGCAGTAAAGAAGTAGATGACAGTACGGATGATTTCACACTGCATAGCATACTTGTGACAGGTCATAGGACATCATCACTCATACCGTGTTCCAGCTACACTGAGTATACTAGATGTACCTTTGTTTGTCACAGGAGTGTTCTACAAGTGGTCTGTTGACAGAAGCAACACTACAAAAGGTGTCTGAGTGACATGTGCATATCACACCAGTGGCAGCTACAGTAAAACAGGGTTAATGTTTTGTACTCCCCCCTCATTGTAGTACATACCACACAGACAAATGGGAGGCATCTGTGTATGTAAGGATGTGAATGGCCATGACCTAGGAGCAATAGCTGTCTCAGTGTTGTGGACAGCATACAGAATGGGCTTTGTGGGTGAGGTGTGTAACATATGTGGACAATCTGACAGCTGATAATAGCATTGTCACCGCTAGGTGAATAACCCTGTACCCATTAATTACCACCTAGGCAGCGGTCAACATTATGGACACTGTGTAAAGGATGACGCTGTGCAGTTCACCTCCTTGAGTTGGTGACGTCTCCAGGCCTATTAGGTAGTCATACGAGGCACCCATGTCATGACAGGGTGCCATCCATGAGAATGGAGATCATTGAACAGGCATACTCAGTACTCGGGTGACCAATATCGGATCACATATCACCTTTAAGGGGTATTGGCCATGCGTGGATGGGTGATACCAGCCTTCACAATCCTCACCTCCACTATGCAGCATGCTGGCTACCTTGCATAAAGACATGTGCTACACTGTGATGTTGGACATGCTACATGTACATATCCTGATCTGAAAGACATACGTCATGGACAGCCACTGTCCTACTACAAGGATCGCCACATGCTGGACAGATCTCTGTGCCATACATGTTACATACTCCTGCCATACCATGCAACCCTGTCCATCAAAGCTGCACATGTCATCTCTGTCATACATGGTATAATGACCACATGGTAGATGTATTATTAACTGTCTGGATCAGTAATGTGGCACTGATGCACCTCGTGGTGGCAAAATGGCTGTCGAATACAGCTAGAAAACCTTGCCCGTACATGCTATAGTTGATAACCATCCCTGCAAATGACGTCCGGCTAGCCATTGTCCCATGTCTATCACATGTGCAACACAGGCGATACGTGGCAGGATGTTGAACTGCTGTACAGTGCCGTGTAGATGTATATGGCAAAACACATGCATGTAAAGGTTTCCATGAGTATGTGTGCATTGTCACTGCTCATGTCCATTACGGCAGTGTATGTGTTGATATGTGACATATACACAGCATCAAGGTCAACAGCATTACTGTGGACACATCCAGGCATATGCTGATAGGTAAGAACACCAGTACAGGCAAACAGACATGCCCACATCAAGGCAGCATTCACATAGAGTATGAACAATGTAATGAGGTGACACACATATATGGTGATGATATCCAATGCATAATGGGTGTTACATGTGTGTGACACAAACATGTCAGTCGTGTCAATGTCATGACGATTTGCAAAGATAACTGTTCAGATGTACTAGATTTAATACAAATGTATGTGCAGCTGTATCTCTGTACATCTCTGTGATACTGTGACCTGTCTCCATCATTATGTCTTCCAGATAATGCCTCGTTCATGCCTGCCAGCGTATAGCCACCTGGAGGATGATGCCCTCATCCTGTACCTCCATGAGAACTACGAGGTGTTGTTCAGCCATGTGCCACAGCATGCCCAGCAGCATAACGACCTGTGGTAGGACCTTCGCAGGAGGGTTAATGATGTGGGTGGCCATAACCGCACCTACCAGCAGGTGCGCAGAGACACTGCACGGACCTGATATGACATGCGAAACAGTGTGCCAATGCAATCGCCAGGGAACAAGGTGGAACAGGTGGCGGCCCACCAACCCAGCCCCCACTCACACCCACCAAGGAGCTACTGGCCAGCCTGGGGACACCCTCAGAACAGCATCCACAAACACTAGCTGCCATCGTGGAGGTGGGTATCTCCCAACCAATGAGCCTGGAGTTGCCTGTTAAGTCACTACTGCACATATGACTATTATATCCCATTTAGTTGCATGTGTCACTGTACAATATGTAATGTAACATCATATGCAAGGTATGTTTACACACATGCCGCATACTACAGTATGCTACCCTGTGTATGCACACATGTGCATACTATATGCTATTGTACAGGCGAATGTGTTAACATGCACAGTGCACACTGTGGCTGTCATACAGTCATGGATAATGTTCAAACTGCTGTGTCACCCCTATACAGGTACCTCTGGTGTGCCACCAGACATCAGTCTGTTGCAGGTGAGACAGTTATCAGTATCAGGCATGTTAATGCATATATCTATTCGGCATGTGGCCAGTTAACACATGTACACATAATGTATGGTCCAGCCACGATATACAGGTCGCATCTGTCATCATTCACACTGGCTACCCATGTGCAATATATACAAACAAAATGAAACACCGACATGAAACCACAGTATCTGTCATTGCTAGATGTGTGGACAGCTGTGCATACAACGGTGGAGGTGTTCAATGTAGGCATATGTATTATACATTGGAACAACACATGTGTGGTACGCAAACAGTACCACACAGTGAGCTGGGATATGGGCAGCCCACAGGAGTCACCATTGTGTAATATGCCCCTGCAATGGGTGCACACATTGTGATGTGCCATCTGACATGTCCCAGACATGTAGTGTACCGGCTGCAATATTGTCTCACTATCCCATAATACATACCCCACATACCAAACATACAACCCGTTGTCTGCATAGCCCTGTGGACAGTGACATATCTGACATCTATGGGTGTATGTCATATGGGACAACACAGACATGTGAGAGACGGCCATCACAAACATTTGGCCAACACATGTTCACACATGGCCGTGTAGGATGGCCAGAGACATGTAGCCACACAGTAGATGTGATGTGTATACACCCTGTTGCACATTGTCCACACATGGTCCAACTATAGCCTTAGTTGACTGATTATATAGTTGATGTGGAACACTGGACATCCTAAAAGTCTGTGCACAGCTAGTGGAGGTGTCACTTAATTCGACCATATAAGATGTGTTGAACATCACGACTGCGTCATAGCATGACAGTAGTCACCTGTACAGCTTCCACAGACATTCAGACCACATCAGGCCACAGATACCGTACATTTCCCTTGCTTCTGTAGGACATTACTGTCAGCCGTGCACCTTGTGTGTGTGGTACATTAATGTCATGTGGGACATGGTGTATTGACAAGTCTGCCATGTGTGGACATGGTTGCCAGGCAGCTAAGACTTTGTAGTAGTTGTGCAGGGGTGTCATCCGTAGGTCTTCCAGTGACCTGTCACATGACACAGCATGGTTTGGTGTGTATACACCTCAGCGACATGGGTCACAATCCACAATTATGTAATGTGTATGCACCCAGTTATGGCTATGCACTGTGTGTGTATTATACACTGTATAGCAATATAGATGCCTCATGATGCCATGCAATGGCACAGTGTCTGTACTTCACACTGTATAGCAATGTAGACGCCTCACAC
Organism: Protopterus annectens; assembly: GCF_019279795.1. Taxonomy (NCBI): domain Eukaryota; kingdom Metazoa; phylum Chordata; order Ceratodontiformes; family Protopteridae; genus Protopterus; species Protopterus annectens. The sequence continues at coordinate 45,379,320 of NC_056751.1, read as the reverse complement.
TACCCTTCAATGCTCATGCACATTTGCTAAAAGTGCATTCTATCTGTAGGGCATACAGACAACACTACAATGTGATACCCATTACAACGCTATACATGTGTCAGGACACCATTGTGTCAGACATGTATGCATGTCAATGCACACGTTAGCAGATTACATGTCAAGCTCACTTCAGCCATGTGTACTGTTAACCTGTGCTGGTCCACATGGGTGTATCACAGGGATGCATGCTTACTACCATGATTGTGTGAACTGTATGGCTACTGATATGACACCTGCTTGCTGTTGTGTGCAACCCAGGGAGGTATGCTAACTACCACTATTAATGTCCGAGCTGCATGCTGTCTGCTGTATCACATGCATGCTGCATGCCGTCTGCCAAATCACATGCATGGTGTGTCTGTGTGTCTGTGGTGTGTCTATTATAATGTAGAGTCTTTCTTTGCATTCACAGGTGATGTAGGTGTGTTACCCTCCTGCGGTCTATCTGATGTTAGTGGCCCCACAGATACTAGCAGTGATGAACATATGCATGAGGTACAGGCAGGGTTGTCAGGGGCTGGATCTGTGTCAATGGTTGCCATCCCAGCTATGTCCCCCTCTTCCCCGCACACAGTTCTCATGCCAACACATACCCCATCACCAGTGGCCATAGAGGAAGGACAGTCAGCGTGTGTTAGCTTGGAACAGGAATGTGTGGTGGCTACAGAAGGTGTGTCTCAACACCATGGTGTCAGTGTGATGACTGCAGATGTGCCACATAGGCATGTGGCCAGTGCTGCTCGTAGGAGGACCTCTGGCAGACATGCACCTGCAGGACAGAGCGCAGCAGCTGGTCTCACCAGACGCATGTTCCAGACTGTAATGGCGGCACAGGCACGTGCTGAACGGCAGAACAGAAAAGGGCAGAGGCCTCAGAGGGCTGCTATCCGTACTCTAAATGACAACATCCAGGCATTGGCAAATGCTCAACAGCAGATTGCTGATGTTCTAACAGGCAATTGGGTGACATGGTTGGAATCCTTGACCGTGGCATGGCAATCCGCGAGCGTGAGCTGTCTGTGCTGGAACATCTGGTAGGAGTGAGGCGTAGGCCACGTGGACGTAGGCCAGCTACACCACCTAGTGCAGGTCAACGTGAACGAGCCACCTCACATGCCCGCTCCCATAGTGCTGGTAGCAGTAACAGTGCAGCTGGTGCTGCGCTGTCCACACCAGGACACAGCAGGCCACGTGGACATGGCCCTGGATGTTCCCAGCAGGGACACGGTTCCAGTGGACATGTGTCATTGGACAGTAGCCAATCTGTCCCTCTGCCTGGTAGTGCCCATGCAACCCCTGGCAGGCACAGGTCATGTGGCCGTGGCCAGACACAGTGAGCTGTACATCCTGGTCTGTACAATCTGGAGCTGTCAATAATACCCCTGTGTAGGCCTGACAAAAGGCAGAACTGTGTGCACACATACACGCACACAGCAGAAACATCTGTAGTGCACCGCAACACCCACATGCATAATGACCACACATGTCCAATCAGATCACCGGCCCTTACCCACACACATGATGTCATCCACTGGTGAAGCCTTTGCCCCTGGCAAACATTATCACCCTGTGCATATGATGATGCCTGTGCCGAATCCCTGTCATCCACACCATCGGTGCAGGGACATGCTCATATGGTCTGATGCACAGGGTGAACAGAATAGTGAGATAAGTGTATATTACATTAGTTGTGTACTGTTGACACGCACCAGACATACCATGTAGTACAGGTTTATAATACATTGTTATATGTTCACACTATGTGTCTTGGTAACAACGGTAACAGCATTGTGGTAATTATGCCCTGCTTCCCTCCTTAAGGTCTACTTGCATGTGCCAATAAGTAGCAGTGTTTGCAGTTTCACATGTGTAAATGTGGAGTACTCACAGGCATGTATGGCAATACCAGCATGCTATACGTAGCCTCAACCTCACTGTTAGAAATGCTACCATTCCACAGATGTCCACACATCTACTGATCCAGAAGCATGAGGGCTGTTTAATAGGCTACAGTGGCTAGAGACGTGACATCCATACCAGGTCATATCACAGGTATGGAGACATGGTGTGGGGGGTTTACACAGCGGTTTGGCTGATGATAACGTTAGAGGCCACTTGATAGCATGAGGCCTTACTGTGTAGCAGTAATACACTGTCACATTACAGGATGAGAACACACACAGACATACACAGAAACACCCAGTAACATGCCCACACTCACAGTCAACAACACTATAACGCACACTCGATAGTGTTGAGGTGAGTACCCCTGCCTATGTGGTAATCACCCTGACAGTACTGTTCACCCACACGACGCAACACAGAGAATGAACATGTACAGGTAGCCAGTAAGGCTGAGACCAATGGCATCAACAGGGTAGTAGACTGCATCACCATGAGGGGTTAGGGATCCTGCCTGTTTTGTATGGTAGCATACACCCTCACTCCATGTACCAGACAGCCATACATACCTACACACACACTGTGGAGTCCACAAATGTCATTCACATACAGATAGCTGACATGTGTGTGATACACACACCATCCCTGCCTACGTCATGCTTTCTACACTGCAGTATGTACAGATCTCTACAACAGTGTACAGGGGTGTGTAACAATTGGGATGTATTCCCCACCATACGTGGCATATATGGTCACACAAGCAAACACACACATGGCAGTACTGTGAATCATACACCTGCTATATGATGATATGTCTGACAGACATGCAGAAGTATTGGCCGCATTATGTGTACCAACGTTACCTTCGGCAATTGTGCTGCTATATGCACATGGGAGGATGTAAGTGTTACAGGTGTCAAGTGATTTACAGTCAGTAACACCCTGACTGATGTGTAGGTTGTATGTCTTCACCTTCAAGTGACAGTAACATAGCGTACTGTTTGCACATGTAATGGTAGGATGGCTTGTGACACACCTGTGAGTCGTCTTCAGCAAACATCCATCTGCAAAGGTGGATCACCACTTTATGTACACACATCCATCCATACCTGATGTACATCCTACCGTACTGTCAGTATTTCACCATCTACAGGTGTCAATGATGGGGCTGCATTGCAACTGCATGTTGTAGTTAGGCACAGATGAATGACATACATCAGCTACTACACATGCATCGTAGCTGCATGCACACCACTACATGTACATGTGTGTTGGTCCTACATTCCTGTCATGTAGCCATGTTTGTATGCATTGCAATTGATGGACATGTGTGATGACATACATAACACATGGACTGTTGTATGATATGATGGTTGTCATGGGTAACTAGTACAGAGGGAATGTTACCTCAGCCAACATTGCTACCTTATGTACTGTTAACATTCAACAGCCATGGACCTACCTTCCATGTGCATGCGTGTGATTGCTGTAGCCACTTGTCTGCACGGAGGACAGCAAAAGCTATGCTATGTACATATGTGTTGTGTGTGTGTGGGCCATGTACATATCCACTGTGATTACATCTATGTCATATCCAAACATGAGTGTTCTTTGGTGTACAATGACAGTCATCTGTTACAGCTGTGTAAGACCCAGGGCCCCTGTTATGTGTAGAGCCAACCTGGTTATGAACAGTGGTATCATTGCATTGCATAACACATGATGGAACCCTGTCAGTACATGTGTAGTCTGCACAGTTGCTGTAGACCTATGTACAGTCCACTGGTCATGAGTCACATGGTGTTGTAGTAATGTATGGATGTGTGTTGCTGGTCCAAGGACATGGTGATGTCTGAGGGCTACATAGTAGAATGCGGCATTTACCACTGTGATCTGCACCTGAGACATCTGTGATGGCTCTTGAGTGTGTACTGGTCAGTACATGTGAGTGGCCTTTATGTATGTGGGGACAGTAACACCAAACTGTGACCTTCTGTGTTTAGAATCCATGTGCATGCAAGACAGCCCTTCGCTACTACTGTGTGAGCATGCACAGTACGCCGTTGTGTAGATGGACACACAGTACATTCCAAACTGTGCGCTACCGTGTTTAGAATCCGTTTGCATGCAAGACAGCCCTTCGCTACAGTACATTCCAAACTGTGCCCTACCGTGTTTAGAATCCGTGTGCATGCAAGACAGCCCTTCGCTACTACTAAGTGTGTGAGCATGCCCAGTATGCCGTTGTGTAGATGGACACACAGTACATTCCAAACGGATGTGTGATACTAAGTGTGTGAGCATGTCCAGTGACACCTTGTGTCGGTTATGTGCCTCTGTGTATGGGCATGGCCATTGAAATCCTGTATAGAGATGGTGGTCATCCAGGCAACAGATGTTCATACCCCACGTCAGGATGGATTCCTACATTGAACACACTGGTTGACTGTCTTGAAGGGTGTACTGTCTGTGGCGCATCTCGTATCTATGTAGTGTTGTAATAGTGCTCCGTAGATAGGCAGTTGTCGCACTCACACCACTGCCGTGTGTTTGTCTACGTCTACCTTGGGACAGTAATATGCTTTTAGACTGCTCACTCTCTATACATTCCCTATCGGTGTCTTTTCCTTTGCGGATGATGTCATCCACCTAGAAGTATGCCTCTGGGAGTGCTGTGTTCCAGTAATCTTGGTAGTGCGTTCTGTAACTGTATAATGCTGTAGTGTGATAAGGTAGTTAGGTGCATGTTCGAATCCCAGCCCTGCCAAGTGTGTGTGTGTGTGTGTGTTTCCAGCTGCCTGGGGACAGAGTAATGCTTTTAGACGGCTCACTCTCCATACATTCCCTGTCGACATCTTTGCCTTTGCGGATTATGTCATCCACCTAGAAGTATGCCTCTGGGAGTGCTGTGTTCCAGTAATCTCGGTAGTGCATTCTGTAACTGCGTAATGCTGTAGTGTGATAAGGTAGTTAGGTGTATGTTCGACTCCCAACCCTGCCAAGTGTGTGTGTGTGTGTTTCCAGCTGCCTGGGGATAGAGTAATGCTTTTAGATGGCTCACTCCCCATACATTCCATATCGGCGTCTTTGCCTTTGCGGATGATGTCATCCACCTAGAAGTATGCCTCTGGGAGTGCTGTGTTCCAGTAATCTTGGTAGCGCGTTCTATAACTGCGTAATGCTGTAGTGTGATAAGGTAGTTAGGTGTATGTTCACCTCTCAGCCCTGTCAAGTTTGTGTGTGTGTGTGTGTGTGTGTGTGTGTGTGTTTGTGTGTGTGTGTGTGTGTGTGTGTGTGTGTGTGTGTGTGTGTGTGTGTGTGTGTGTGTGTGTGTGTGTGTGTTTCCAGCTGCCTGGAGACAGAGTAATGATTTTAGACGGCGCACTCCCCCTACATTCCCTATCAGCGTCTTTGCCTCTGCGGATGATGTCATCCACCTAGAAGTATGCCTTTGGGAGTGCTGTGTTCCAGTAATCTTGGTAGCGCATTCTGTAACTGCATAATGCTGTAGTGTGATAAGGTAGTTAGGTGTATGTTTGACTCTCAGCCCTGCCAAGTGTGTGTGTGTGTGTGTGTTTCCAGCTGCCTGGGGACAGAGTAATGCTTTTAGACGGCTCACTCCCCATACATTCCCTATTGGCATCTTTGCCTTTGTGGATGATGTCATCCACCTAGAAGTATGCCTCTGGGAGTGCTGTGTTTCAGTAATCTCAGTAGCACGTTCTGTAACTGGGTAATGCTCTAGTGTGATAAGGTAGTTAAGTGTATGTTCGACTCCCAGCCCTGCCAAGTGTGTTTCCAGCTGTCTGGAGACAGAGTAATGTTTTTAGATGGCTCACTCCCCATACATTCTCTATCGGCATCTTTGCCTTTGCTGATGATGTAATCCACCTAGAAGTATGCCTGTGGGAGTGCGGTGATGCTGAAACTCGGTAGCGCTTTCTGTTACTGCGTAATGTTGTAGTGTGGTAGACTACACAGGTAGGTGCTCGATTCCAAGGCATAGCAGGTGTGTGTGTTTGGCAATTATACCATATGTGTTGGTATCTGTGGGTGGCTAGCTGCGGGATGTGTTCAGTGTGTTTTGTTGCTGACCTATATAGTGTCCACAGCCCACATATTCTTCCAAGACACTGGTTTGTCAACACATACATTTGCCAATAGGTCTGGTGAGTAAATGTCAGCAGCCCTGCTCTTACCCTTGATACAGTCTGACCCGTGTGATGCAACAAAACACACGTGCCTTGATAGTAACAACACAACATGATGCAGGTGGCACATGTAGTTTCCTTTTCATTCCTGTCTAATGCTTTGCTGTCATGTGGTCCGCTGTTGTGATATATATGCAATATTTACATATGTGTGTGTACATGTGTATGTGTGTATGTATGTATATATATATATATATATATATATATATATATATATGTATATATATATATATATATATATATATATATATATATATATATATATATATATATATCTATGTATATATGTATACAAATAATATATATGATATATGTAGATATAGAGAGATAGACATAGATGTGAACATATATGTCTGGGGACATCAGCACTATTGAATGTTTGTGCTGGATGATCTGTACGTGATAACCTGGGATGTATGTACATCTGCCATGGCGTAGTGGTAATGCACATCGTCTGTAGTGTGCAGGGTCATGGGTTGTAGTCGTGTAGACACCGGCTATTTTGTTGCTGGGAACACCATGGGACATCGAATATGGTGATAGTAAGGCACCTGTTGCCAGTTGTGTATGGATCTGAGCGACACCAAGCAGTAGTTATTAATTTGGAGGTTCGGTATGGGTCATATGACTATTCATTAGAAGACTATACTATGCAAATGAGGTTGACAATAGTGTATCCCATTTATCCCCAGGGTGTGATGCAGGTCCCTGGAGTGTATGTGTGTAGTTAGCCGGTTACAGGGCTCGAATATAGTTGACAGCATGGGGGGGGTCAGGCATACTGTACGTACATTGCAGAACTGTGCCTCGAGAGTGCTCCTGCCTTAGCACGCCTAAGCTAGGGGTGTGTCTATAACTGCCTGGTGACATTGGGAGGGACGACAGCAGTGGTGGGGTAGCAGGGTGTACAGGCTGCACAAACAGGTGTTGATCAGCACAATCAGCAGATGACATGGCCAGCCCACACATGAACAGTACGGTAATGTGAGCAAGCAGCATACACACAGGTTTCTTCTGCACTCTACACCACTGGTGTATACCTGTGGGGACATGTCACAACACAGTCCAACCAAATGAGAAGGGCTGCAGCAGGCAACATAAACCAACATGTGCAGGAGGCTGAGGGCAGTGAGAATGTGTATGCTGCCGAACAACCCTTAGTGGGGTGACATAAGACTTTATACACCCAGAGTGACTTACCAGGGGCTACATGAGCTGGGATGGTGGAGCACTATGGAGTGGACAGAGACCTCCTACAGCGGCTTGTTGACCTGTGCCTGCCACACCTGACACATCAAACAGGCTGAGGAAACCCATCACAGTGGATACCATAGTATGTGTTGGCCTAGGTGTACTAGCCACAGGTACCTCACACAGCATAACTGGGGATATCATGGGTATCTCACAGGCATCTGCATCCAGAGTATTGCACCAGTTCACAGACGCCATGTCAAGACATGCTAGTGAGCACGTACATGTCCTCAACACATGTGATTAGTAGACCAGCAATATGCATCAGTTCAACCACATGGATGACTACCCTGGGGTACTGGGTGCTATAGCCTGCACACACATACACATGGAAGCACCACCCGGTGAGTGGGGTAGGGCCTACAGTCACTGCAGTGGCATACCCTCCAACAGCTAGGCCATATGCGATGGCCAGGGCATGAGATTGAATGTGTGTGCTGTCTGCCCTGGAAGCTATGATGTCTCTGATATATGGCTTCTGACACAGCTGTACCACACCAATGCCAATATGGACATCCCCTACAGTCTCCTAGCGGGGGATGCTGGGTAAACACTGGTGTCATGGCTGATGACACCCATCAGCAATGCACACACACCTGAACACTCACGCCATAATGAGGTGGATGCACAGGCAAGACATATAATTGTGCATGTGTTTGGGATGCTCAGTTCATGTTTCTGGTATCTGGACACATCCGGTGGAGCCCTGCAGTATTCACTAGCTACATGCACACAAGTTGTTATGGTATTTGCTATGCTACACAATCTTATCCTGCAGTAACAGTTGCAGTAGGAATAGCATGGGGCAGGGCCACACAGCCCAACACCACTGCCAAGGCCTGTACAGGCACAGTGTGACTTGGCGAAGGAACTACCTGAGCAGGGCACAGTCGGCGAAAGGCTGTGCACAGTATGACCTGTCCTTGGCAAAGAGGCAACACAAGGCATATGCACTGACACAGCAGGTACCCACAAATTTCCCCTCTCTGACCCGCACACAGTACAATGGATGCCAAACATGACACTACCTATGCTCGGCCATGTATAGGAGGTGCACTGTGTGCATCTGACATAGGCAGCCCTCCAGCACCGTCCACAGGTCCAGAACACCCCCAGGGTACATCTATCGACCTAACAATTGGCAGATGTATTAGAATGTGTTTTTACCCATTGCTATGGTATGTATGTGAGCATACAAGTGACTGTGGTGGCCGAATGTTATGGCAGCAGACAGTACACATCCATAGTGGCAACATGACCTCTGTAGAACATACGGGGGTCACAATGCTAGCCATTAGTACACAGGGTGTCCTAACCCACTGCAGATTATGGACTGACCATCATGTGTGTCCATACAGCCCATGCACGTTCCATGCAGCTGGACAGGTGTGGACCAATACAGACAAATGATATACAATGGCCTATGGCTATGCCCAATGAATGCCCCCCAACCCCCTAAGACACACACAGACTACAGCAGGGCAGGCAGTTTGATGTAGGTTGTGAAAGCTAGGACGTCCAACACCACTGTGCTGGTATTTAAAACTGGGATCTGACGTACATGGGTATCCCTCCAACCAGTAATTTAGGTAGGTCCACACACTGACATGGAGTACCTGGCATATCAGTACACTAGCAGCAGATGTGTACAACTGTCAGCTGTGTCCCCCGTCCAACCTACAAATGTCAGAGTCATGTGTGCCACCCACGGTGCTGTGTAGGACTGTGTTTGCGGTCGGATATCCCCCCACGCTATGCAGACATGTAGCAACTTTCAATGCCACATGACCATTAGCTACACTGCAGACACAGTATGACACCTGTCTGTGTAGAATAGAAGGGTCAGCAACACAGTACTAACTATCTGGACATGTGACACATGCGATACAGTTGACCATACTTGGCATGCTCACACACATGGCGGTATGACGGTAATGTCGGTCAACAACATGCGTAACAGTCATACTGGGCATGCTCACACACTGAAACACAGGATGGCCAGGCATGCATGCACCAGTGGTCCGGACATATCTGCCAGTACATTGCTATACTGTTGGATGACTGCACTGTATGGTGTGTGTGTGGTCTATTGTCTGTACATATGCCATGGTCTATTGTTAATTCACATGAGCTATGTGCGCAGGGTACTGCTACCAACACGTGAATAGGGTGGTTCTTTGTTTGTGGACAGACCGACGCCTTTGGATACGGACTGGGTAAGGCACATTCAAGCAGGTGGGAGCAGTTGTGCGTGGGTTTGCACAGTGTTAAGCACTGCTGACCTCTGGTTACAGCACCTTATACCCGTTTAAACTCCGCATTTCTTTGACAGTGCACTACTGGCATACTGGTAGACAAACACGCTTACAGCCGCTCACTCACCGACATTTCTGCTTACATTTGTCACTCACGCTGGGTGTGTGCGATCTCTTGTGATGCATATTACATCAGACTACATGACTACAATATCGGGTATGTGCAACCATTTGGCGACGGCAGGCGTTCGACTGTACGGACACGGTGGCCTGTCCAGTGACATAATCATATTATATGCGTGTTCCTCATACGATCTGCTCCCATCTGCCTGATACATGGGAACTGATACTCTGCAATGCTGACATGTGAATATGATTTTGTTAACGCAGCTGTCTGCCGAGTCATGCTACCGCATACCTACTGTATGTTTTCCACCTTTCAGATTGCACGACGGGAGACTGTAGGAGTGACACCTTTCCCACTTTGCATGGGACAGTCCCTCATTAGGCATATGGCATGTGACAATACCAGACCTCTCAACCAATCGGGGACAAATTTCTACTGAATCAGGGACAAGTCAAGAAAACATCAGGGACAATCAGGGACACTTTTAAAAAAGTAGTGCTATTAACTTGAAACATTGACAGAATCAGAGCATATCAATTAATACACATTTTCTGAAGTAAAAGAAGTTTATAACTCTTACTTATTGTCATTAGTCATTAAGTGTAATTCACCACCTTTCCTCCAAAAGTCACTAATTTTAGGAGGGATTCAGAGGGACAGAGTTAAATTTTCAGTCAAAATCAGGGACGTCCCTGAAAATCAGGGACAGTTGAGAGGTATGGACAATACTCTAGCCATTGCAACTGTGCTGATTGGGGGACATTTTCATGTTGTACGTGTCTGTAGTGGTTGCTTGTTACAGGTCTTGTATACCTGACATGTCGATATGTTATATGTAGTAACATAAGCAACTTTACTGCTGCTAGACTACGCTTTGATTTGTGCCGATATGTATATTTCTGTACTATGCATGGCTGTAGGTAAATTCTGCCCTAGTATGTCTGACATTTCTACAGAGCAGGTTCCACTTTGGCCATTCAGAATAGTGGTGGCCCTATAGATCCTATATGTAGAGCTATCACATGTGTCAAGGCAACACATACCCACAGCCAGTGGTAAACTGACGACTTCCACGGTTTGCATACGTTAAGGTTATTCTTGTAGCATTATAATTGCTAATACTGCTTCCTATTACATGTAGCTGTTTCTGATACAACAAATTAATGTCTGACACCACTACACACACTATATAGCCTCCTTTCCCGAACTCACAGACCATGTGCCATAACTGTCATTTTGCAGGACACAACTGCCCAGATGGATGTGTCCCTCAAAGGCGTATGGGTGTTGAACCTCATCTATTATGCTATCATCTACCTAAGGTGGTCAGCAAATTATGCACTTTCTGTCACTAGCAGACCTCACATACCAATGGGTGTGAATGAACACTGTATCAGGAACAATGCATAACACCCTGTGGGACACATTTAGATGATTGGTTCTATTAACCAGACACATTGACAGTCACAGAGCATATGGATTCATTCATGTTTGTCGAGGTACATGCTGTTTATGACTCATACATGTTGTCATCTGTCATTACCTGTATTCTGCCACCTGTTCACCTAATGTCACTAGCTCTGGAAGTGTTTAGTTGGACTTTGTTACATTCTGATACATAACTATGGACGTCCATGCTAATCAGGTACACGGCACTGATTTGGTCTCTATGTATTCCCCCGATGGTTTACAGACTATCCGGTAGATGTGCTCTTCAGGTTTGGGAGGTGTAGGCGTATGCTATGCCCACATAGGAATTTTAATGACGTGTTTCCCTTCCCATTTGACTATTTCATTCATTTATAGATACAATGAATATTATTCTGGACATCAGTTATAAATTCACTACAGGTATGCAATAGTCCTGTCAACAGATGTGACGGTTGGTGTACTTATGTGTACGGACCTCTGTGATACTCGGGGACTCATTTCTACAGTGACAGGGACAAGGCTATGACAACTCAGGGACAATCACGGACACTTCTACCATATTAGTACTATTAACTTGGAACGTGTTGACAGATTCGTAATACTACTAATTTTCTGCAGTTAAATGCGTCTATTACTCTTCATTGTTGTAAGTAGTCATTCTCATTCAACACCTTTCCTCCAAAGGTCACTGGCTTTGTGAGTGGTTAAGAGGCTGGCCAGTTATTGTGCGAATGCTCTGACCATTGGTAGCGTTGACATTGTTATATGTACAGGTTGGGATATATTCTGGGGACTAGGGTTGTCACTTTTTCAAATGGCCAAGATGGGACATTTTTGGAACACACATCAGATTTTACAGGCTGACACATACCCACAGTCAGTACAAAGGATAGAACTTTGCTTTTTTGCCTAAATAAAAGCTTATTCTTGTAGCGGTTTAGTTGCTTATTCTGTTTCTTGTAACATTTAAGTATTTTAGATACAGAAATAATTATTTTATGCAACTATTACATAATATATGGGACATAATTATGTCCTACAATCTCAGGACATTTGCCATTTTTAATATTTTTTGTCAGGACACAACTGCCCAAAGAGGGACTGTCCCAAGCAAAGTGGGGCAGGTGGTAACCCTACTGGGGACACCAGATTGTTTAGGCCAACACATAGCCACGGTCAGTGCAGGTTTAGAGTATTCATTAGTTTCCTAGCTGTGAGCCTATACCTTTAGCACTTTTGTTGTTTGCCTGTTTCTTGTATGAATTACGTTTATTCTATCCTGACATGACCACTATAGGCAACTGTTACATGCAGTATGGTACATAGTTATTTCCTACAATCACAGGACATTTGGCATTGTATCATTGTTGGTCAGGTCACACCTACACACACAGTAATTGTCCCTCACACAGTGGATCAGGGGGTATCCTGTTTATGTCAATGCCTTCATCACCCTTATACCATGTGCCACTATGTGAATGTGTGCAATATATTCTCTCGCTTATTCATCTCTGGACACGTGCGTCATGGGCAGGTGTTTGATCCTGGGTAGTAGGTTCTGCATGACCATCTAGGGCTGGACAGTCTCATGCACCACTACTGCACATTCCAACTTGTGTCCAGATGTCTACAGGACTGAACATCGTGTCTTGATACCCATTCTAATGTTTACACGGGTTACTTATCCCATGAGGGATATCCAAAAATCTAACAAGACCGATACCGACCATTCTTCTGGCGTTATGAAAATGTGCTGGGGGTTTACATGAAAGGGATACATAGTTTGCAATCCTGAAACTGCCTAGGGTGACACTACCTACTACATATGCTTAGTGGTCACTATGTGTAGATGTGGCTGCGCCAAACTAGTAGGCCAAGTATGGCTGGATTTGGTGGACGTTCAGGTATGGGGACGGGTTGAGTGCTGTGGAGGGGATGCTGGGTAGTTCATTATGCATCCAGGTGTATTGCATTTAATATGGCCAGTTCCATCAGGACCAATCTGTGGGTATGTGCCGGTGACATTTCTGTACATTTGTATCGCACATTTTAATATTCATTTGTTTGTGGGATTGTGTTCTACAGTATGGCCTGTCTGTTTCTTTTGCAGATGTGTATACATGTTTTTGTGTTTCTTTCTGCTTCACCCGCTGCTCCATCATACACCTCCAGTTCACCTATTCTGCATACGACACAGTCTCGCCTTTGAGGATTATACCATTACCCATCCTCCCACACACACACACACATATTCCTGACACTCCATCCATCACTGCTTTGGTTGATGGCCCATGACACGGTCAAGGTAACACATTGCATACCCTACATATGTCAGGTACCTGTATGGTTGTGTGGACTACCCTGCCATGTTTGACCTTCCACATGCTATACCTCACATGCATAGGTACATGCCCATACTTAACTTTCATGACATGGTTGGTATACCCGGGTAATACCCGTTCAACTGTGACACATCCTGACAAGTTCGGCTTGGACCGCAGATGTGCGGATTTTGGCTGACTGTTCTAATCATTGGTAGGATGCCACCTTTTCCTATGTCCAGGATGGGATATATTCCGGACACATATCCGATTATACTGGACAAAACGTACCCACAGTCAGCGCTACGGATAATACTGTTCCTTTCAGCCTACATGTTGCCTTAATATTGTAGCAGTTTATATGCTCCTTCTGTTTCGTTTACATGCTTATTCTATTTCCTGTCACATATGGTATGTTAAATACGGGCATACCTATTGTATGTGACTATTACATGCGTTGTGGGATAGAATTCGGTCATATGGTCGCTAGATATTTATATTTATCGTGTTTTTTGTTATGGACATATCTGCCCAGCTGTGTACTCTCCCCTCACAATATGGGTCAGCTGGTGACCCTGACCATTGGGCTGGACGTACCTATTGGCGGTGCGCTAACATATGATGGGTTTCACTTCCACTTGGTATAACTATCTACACTGTGTTGGACTACGGGCACACGGTTTTCAATGTCAATTGTTCGAGGGATAGGGACCCGTTATTCCCTACAGTGCATTTGTGTTTGCTTCTTCATTTTATGTTCGCAGGAACTGTCTTGCATGCTTTGCATACGTTTCAGTATTCATGGACACTGACAGATGTTATTACTATTGCTTGCAAATTGTTATATGCAAGCATTTTAGGTTGCACGTCGTCAGCTGACATTTCCATGCCTCCGTGCGACACTTCAACATGCCCTATGCACTCGCACTCCTTTCCTATGCACGTGGCTGTGGCGGCAGCGCGCCTTCATTAATATGCATTTGGCGCTACTGTGCCATCTTCACGCCACATGGTCGGTACAAGCCTAACGCCGAGCTTCATGAATCTCGAGGAAAGCACACACATCAGTCCAGAGTTTAGGCCAATCTATCCATTTTTTTTAAATGTGCTCAGTAAAATATTCAACTTGTAATGCATTCTGGCTGCTGACATTTATTATTTATTTTTATTTTACATTTTTTGACTGGGATAGTCCGACTGGATACATATCCATTTTCAGCGGAGGCCCAGGGAGAAAAGCTCCAACATATATACATACATTCAGAAAAGTAAAGAAAGAAAATAGAACAAATAAGAATTTTTTTTAAAAAACTTTTGTTTACAGAATTGTTCCAGCCATCTAGTTATACAGATACATCAAAAAGATGAAAATGGGCTTAGTTACCAAATACATCCTCTTTGTGAGAGTCCAAGTTAGATGCGTCAGGTAGATATTTGCATATTATATAGTGCCATGGCGGTGCAGCGGTAGCATTGTTGCCTCACAGCAAGAGGTCCTCCCATTCGATTCTCGGCTTGGGTTGCGAGTGCCTTCTGTGTGGAGTCTGCATGTCCTCCCCGCGGTCGAGTGGGTGTTCAAAAGACATGCGTTGAATGGGCGTGCCTTCGTTGAAGGTTGGGCATCGGGCTGGCAACTCAGCACCATAAAAAAAACAACTGCCAATCATTAGTGGACCGGAGTTCTGCTGTGGCGACCCCCTAACCGGGAAAAGCCAAAAGACCAACAACGTGTACGTTATGATAAAGGTATCTTAATACAGACCAGTTCTGTCAACCAAGTACAGAATTGGATTGTATCTAGAG
Source organism: Protopterus annectens (assembly GCF_019279795.1). Classification (NCBI taxonomy): domain Eukaryota; kingdom Metazoa; phylum Chordata; order Ceratodontiformes; family Protopteridae; genus Protopterus; species Protopterus annectens. The sequence goes on along the minus strand of NC_056751.1, from coordinate 45,363,977 downwards.
ATTGCTAAGGTTAATTAACTATAGTAGAGAGGGGAAGGGAATTTTGTACGAGGGGGCTAATCAGAGCTAGAACATGGACATAGCCAGTATGATTTGAAATGGAGTTTGAGTCTTTTCTTAAATTGGGATAAGGAGGTCATGAGAGTAAGGTGGGCAGGGAGAGAGTTCCATATCTTACCGATGGCATTAGCGAATAAGGAGTTTCTGGCTGAATTGTTAGATTTGACTGTTTGGACAAGCAGTCTATTAGATGAGCGGAGTGAGCTACGATTACTGTATGGGACAACTATATTTTCCAGTGCAGGGGTGTCACCTGGTTGTTTGAGAATTTTATATGTTTCAATAAGCTGGTTTAGTTGTAAAAGGCTTTGTAGTTCTAGCCAGCCTAGGTCTATTAGTTTAAGGCAATGGTGTGTCCTGTAAGGTGTGCCAGTGGTGAATCTTGCAATATTATTATAGCAGCTGGAGAGTTTACTAAGGTTAGATTTGCTAAGGTTAGTAAGCATGGGTGAGGCATAAAGAAGGGTAGAGAGAAGATGAGAGCGGGCAATAGCTGCTCGAGTCAGAGAAGTTAGGAAATATCTTATCCTATAGAGCGACCCAAGTTTTTTGTTTACAGATTTAATGGTTTAATTGATATGTGTATCGAATCTAAGATTATTATCAACTATTACTCCTAGGAGTTTAGTATTGGGGTCTGGTGAAATGATAGCTCCATCATTTGATGTGATGATAAAGGTTACTGCTGAGGATTTGTGGATGGATAAGAAAATTAAAAGTTTAGTTTTTTTCGGGTTTAAGATCAGGCACCTATTGGAGAGCCAGTTTTCAACTATGGTAAGTGTGCCCTGAGTTTTTGACAGTAGATTTGTTGGAGAGGTATCAGACCATACCAGGGTGGAGTCATCCGCGTACTGAATGCAAGTAGCATCTGGGATTGCTGTGTGGAGATCATTGATAAAGATTAGAAAGAGAAGGGGTCCTAATATAGAAACTTGGGGAACTTCTAGGGTATTTGGTAACAGGCAAGAGAGCTTGTTCTGCCATAAAATGGCTTGTTGCCTGCCGTTCAGATAGTCTTGGAACCAATGTAGAGCTTGATTATCTAAGGATATGGTTTTCAGTGTGTGGATAAGTAGTTGATGGGTGACCGTATCAAAAGCTTTGGACAGGTCTAGAAAGAGGGTAGAGGAAATGTTGTTGTTATTCCGGTTGTGGTTAATGACATTGGTGAAAGAAAGGAGAGCTGAGGAGGTACTGTGATGGGGTCTAAACCCATGTTGAGAGTTGGTCAACAGCTTATTCTGAATGAAGGAGTTGTTTGTGCACAAACTTTTCCATAATTTTAGCCAGGGGAGACAGTATGGCTATGGGCCACTAGTTAGACAATTCAGTGGATATACCACCTTTATGGAGTGGTATGACATGATATTTCCAGATGGAGGGAATGGTGGCTTCTGTTATGGCTCTATTGATTAGGATAGAGATGGGGTAAGCTACAGCATCTGCAGCTGTTTGCAGATACCCAGCTGGAAGAAGGTCGGCTGAAAGTTTGGTTGGCTTTAGCTTCTTTAGTAAGGATCGGATGAGGGATGTAGAAACTGGTTAGAGGCTGAAAGATAGTGAAGATTTGGGTATAGGAGTATTAGCTATAGAGTCACTAGGAGTTAGCTGTCTGGCTAGGGTCTGAATAGTCTCAGTGAAGAAACTATTAAAAGTATTTGCCACATCTTTGGTGCTTTTTTCGCTCGAAGCTGTGGGGGAAGGAGTGGAGGATTGGCCTGAATGGAGGAGTTTATTAATGCCCACCCAAAATTTGTGAGTGTTATTGTGGTTATTCTGCTGTAGTTGGCATTGTCAAGTAGGATGGATTTTTTTGTCTCATTCCTTAACTGCTGAAAATTAACTTGATCTAGAGTGGCTTTAGTAGTACGCCACTTGGCCCATGCCTTATTTCTGAGTAAGATTTTGAATTTGGTATCTTTTGAAAGCCGAGGGTGATTTCTGTTTTAATTCTAATTGAGCATTTAGGAGCATGGGAATCAAGTATTTCTAGGAACTTGGTAATAAAGTAATCAACAGCCTCATCCAGGGTAAGGTGTTTTAGTTCTATCCAGTTACAAACTTTGAGTTCAGATTGGAATTTTGTGGGGTTAAAGTTTTTGATGTTTCTGACACACTTGTAGGTGGGCAGGTGGGCATGGTTATCTTTACATAGTTATTCTATTATAGCATAACCTGAACTTGTGGTATGTAATGATAAAGTCTACAACAGTTCTCACTTTCTTAACAATGACCTCCCAAGCCTCCGATATGACCTGGTACTTTCACTTACCATTGCTTTATGTAGTTTGTCTTAGTTGTATACATGTCTCTCATCCTCTCAGCAACAGACTCCTGGAGAAAACTTCCAAAGCAGATACTTGTATTGAAAGAGTAGCAGCAGCTGTAGCAGTGATACCATACTCCAAAACAATGCACTCAAACATAGTACTGACAAACACAGGGGAATGTATTATGTCTGAATCGAGCAGAGATGAAATTGCTAGGGACTTCACTAAACACAATTTTACTCAATCTCTCCATTTAATAATTTTATCACTTTCTAAGTTTGTAAGAGCAATATTTAAAATGTGTCCCTATTTTTGGGCCTATGTCCCCCATTATTTATGGCTTTGTCCAGATTTCTTGTTCTAAGATGTTGAGAGGTATGCTGCCATCCCTTCCTACTGGAGCCAGTCCACTGCACTTACACAAGTGTCCCCCTCAGCAAGGCAGCAAGCAGTTATCACTGCAGATTTGCTTTATAGGTTCATAGGTGTGTACTGGACTAATGGCCCTGGAGCCTTTACAAGCCTAGCCCGTGGGATTACCCTAGCATCGTGCCACCCGACATTAGTTCCCAGTGCCTCTGTCAAGTAGAGCCACTGGGGTGATCTCCAGGGTGAATTTTCTATTTCCCATCCACTCATCAGGATTTCTCTTGAAGAGGGCCAGTGAGGTGCTCTGCTTGACATGTATAGAAAGTCTATTCCTTAGCACGGGCAGTCTCTGGGTTATCACCCTGTCCCTCCAGCATGTTCTGTTGATTGTGGTAATGAGGTTGGGATTTCTTTAGATGTAGCATTTCTAACAGAGCTGGGTCAGACATGGCTTTGTAAGTCTAGCAGAGACCGCCTCTAAGTAGACAATATGAGACAGAGAATAGTTGGAGTTTTCTGAGTCTGTCCATATAGAACAAGTGTTTTAGGCCTTGGATCCTCTTTGTGAGGTACTTTTGCAGCCTCCCCAGTTGTTGCAGGTGTCTAGTGAGGTACATGCCAAATGAGGCATTGTACTCGATGACAGGCCTAATGAAGGAAGCGTAGAGGGAGACAATGATTTCTTTCTTCCTGAGATGTGTAATGAGAGTAATGAAATGTGCCACACAGAAGGCTTTTCTGTCCACAGTGGCAGTGTGGTGGTCAAAAGAGAGGTTGCTGTCAACCTATGTTCCAAGATCTCTTATAATGCCTTCTGTGTTCAGTGGGCTAACATCAATGTGGTAATTCATGGGAACAGAGTTTTTCCCAAAGGGGATGATGACACATTTTTTGGCATGGAGATTAAGGCCATGGTTCTGACACCAGTTGTTGGTCTCAGTGAGGCCTTTCAGCAGAATGTCAACATCACTTGGGGAGTTAATAATAGCTCCCAACTTGCAGTCTTCTGCGAATTTTATCAGCCAGAGACCCTTTGTGTGGGCCTGGACTTCAGAGAAGTAGATGACAAACAGGAGAGGACCCTGGACCAAACCCTGTGGGACTCCACTTGTGACTGGTCGGCAGTCTGACTTGGAGTCAGCTACTTTCACACTGTGGGTTCTATCTGTGAGCCCGTTTGCAACCCACTTAGTGATATAGGGGTTGATGCCTAGCTTAGTGAGTTTTTCTATGATTCCCAAGTGGGGAATGGTATCAAAGGCCTTGGCCAGATCAAGGTAGGCTGTATGAACCACCTTGCCTTCATCCATAGCTCTGGTGACTGACTCAAAGAAGTCGGCCAGGTTGAGCAGGCATGATCTACCCTTCACAAAACCAAACTGTGTGGGATCCAGAGTTTGGAGATTCCCTATACCCTTGTTTATTAGGTCCATGATGATGCGTTGCATAGCTTTGCATATCAGGCTCGTCAGGCTAAATGGGTGATAGTTCCCAGGGTCTGTAGTCGCTCTTCCCTTGTGGAGAGGGAGGAGTATAGCAGTGCATCATTTGCTAGGGACAAAGCCTGCGGTAAGGCTGTGATTGAACAGGGCACACAGGTGTGGTGCCAGTTCACTCTGTAGTTAATATATAGCACAGCCAGGGATATTGTCAGGTCCCACAGAAGCTGTATTCTTGGCCTTGGACAATGCTGTTTTAACCTGTGCAGCAGTAATACTGGTGGCTGGCAAAGCTACTGGTATTGTGATTGGTCCATGGGGGGAGGGGTAAAGTTGGCACTGAATCTGTCGGCCAGTATATTGGCAATATCTTTTGGCTCTGTATAGGAGGTACCATTGTGCAGTAGCTCAGAGCAAATCTGGGTATTGCCATGGAGATTCTTCACATAACTATAGAAGGCCTTATTTATTTATTTATTACCATTTGTTGACTGGGATAGTCCACTGGGCCTGGAAGAGCCCATTTTCAGTGGAGGCCCAGGGAGAAAAGCTCCACAGGATATAGACAATTTTAGACTAGTTATATAAAAGTAAATAAAGTAGTAGAACAGTGAAAAATACAGAATTAATATACAATTTGTTAAAAAAAGACATATTTCAAATCTTAGGTGATAATTTACAAAAGTGAGATTCATGTAGTCTAAACATATTAAAAGTACAGGCATTTCAGATGAAAAAAAAAACATGCAAATAAAACATTTATGTACAGATAAAAAAACAAGCTTTTATTTATTTAGCTATTTATTTATTTATTTTGGAAGTTAGAATATGAGGAGAGGGACAGAGAGAAGGTGAGGTGGGAGAGGTAAAAGGTGGGTTGGGGGAAGTTTATGAGGTATAGGGTAGGAGAGAAAGTAGAGGCAAAGGGTAAGAGAGCACATTGATAGAAAGTTGAGGTATATAGTGCATGAGAGATGGTGTTAGAGTTTATGTGGTAGAGATATAGGAACATTCCCACTTTGAAAGAAGGTGAGATTGGAGAAGAGTTTTGAAGTATAGTGGCTCTGAGTATTTTGAAAGGTGGTAGGGAGAGAATTCCAGAGTTTAGCTAGGGACCAGGATAATAGCAGATGGACAGGGGGTCAACGAGGCTTATATATGTTTAGAAGATTGTGGTTTTCTGATCTTAGAGAGCAGTTGGGAATGTAGGGGGTTAAACAGTTGAACAGAGAAGGACAACTAGAAGGTTTGAATATGAGCTTGTGAGCAGTAGTTAAGTCTAAGGAGTTTGAGGTATTTAGGAGGTTCAAGCCATTTCAGGGAGTGGAGAGAGAGAGACATTGATGAGATGAGTTTCTGGAGTTGGTGGCAAATTTGAAGATTTTATTGTAACAGGCTTCCAACTTGGCCTGTAAGCCTAGCTGAAGATTAGTGAATAGGGGGCCACTGTACATAAGACAGGGAAGGAGGTAAGTAGAGGTAAGAGTGTGTCTGGTGAAGGGGGTAAGGTAATGATTGTGTCTATACAGGAGACCGAGTTTTTGGTGTGTTTTTTTGATATTAGTTTGGATATGGATGTCAAATTTTAGTTTTTCATCAATTATGATACTGAGCAGTTTGGTATGTGATACTATTTCTGTGGAGCAGTTACGTTTTTCATCAATTATGACACTGAGCAGTTTGGTATGTGATACTCTTTCTGTGGAGCAGTTACTCTGAGCAGTTACTCTGATCAGTCACTGTAAGAGTTTCTGTCTTATTGGTGTTTTTGGATGGGGAGAAGATCATTAACTTTGTTTTATTGGCATTTAAGGTGAGATGATTACTATGCATCCATGATTCAGTATTAGAGAGGGCTAACTGAGTTTTGAGAAGTAGGTCAGAGGGGTGTCTGCTGTACAAATAATGGTCAAATTGTCAGCATATTGAATTAGTGTGGCATCAGAGAGAGACTGGTGGAAATTGTTAATGAAGATGTTAGAGGAGGGGGCCTAGGATGGAACCCTGGATAACTCCGGTAGGTGTGTGTAGAAAGGAGGGGAGTGAGTTTTTCCATTTGATGGCTTGCTGTCTTTCAGAGAGGTAGCTGGTGAACCAGGTGATGGTAGGGTGGGGGGGTTGAGAGAGGAGAGTTGGGATAATAGTAAGGGATGAGAAACAGTATCAAAAGCTTTGGAGAGGTCAAGGAACAGAGTAGAAACTATTTTGCCATAGTTGCGAGCAAGGTTTATGGAGTCTAGAAAGGAGAGGAGGGCAGTGATGGTACTATGCCTGGGACAGAAACCATGTTGTGTAGGGGTTAGTAGGTTGTTTTGGGTCATAAAGGATATCATTTGGGATTGAATACATTTCTGCATGATTTTTGATAGTGAGGATAGTATGGCTGTGGATCCGAAAATTAGAAGTGTCAGTGTTTTTGCCTCCTTTATGAAGTGGAATGATAAAGGCGTGTCTCCATAGTGAGGGGGTGTATGATTCTAGTATGGATCCATCTATTAAGATAGACATGGTATGGGTAATGCTGTCTGCAGACAATTTGAGGAATGCTGTGGGTAGGTTATCTGGGGCAGGAGAGCATGGTTTGAGTTGAAGGAGGAGCTTCTTTATTTTGCTTATAGAGACCGGCGAGAAGCTAAAAGTAGGAGTAGGGGTAGTCAGATTGTGTGGAGATGTAGAGGGCTTGGTTGGGGGAGGAGGTTGAGAGTGATGAGAGAAGCTGGTGGTGAGTTTAGCTATGGATTCTATGAATAAGGTATTGAAGTTAGAGGCATTTTCTAGATCAGTAAGGTTTAGGTTAGGGGATGGATTATCCTTATTGCCTGGGTGGAGAAGGGAAGAGATAGAGTCCCAGAATTTTCTTGGGTTGGATAAGTTTTCTGATTTAAGTTTATAGTAGTATGATTTTCGATCCCTAATTATTAGCTTTTTTGCAGTGTTATGGAGTTGTTTGACTTCTGTAAGGACATGGGGTAATTTATTTTTATGGCAAAGTTTCCAGTTTTTGTCTCTTAAGTGGATGATTTGTTTAGTTTCTTTGGTTAATCAAGGGGAGGATAAAGTTTTGACTCTTTTAGTTTTTAGTGGAGCAAGGTTGTTAAGAAGGTTCAGAGAGGTTTTATTAAAGTAATCAATGGCATTGTAGAGAGGCAAGGTTTTCAAGGGTGACCAATCTGTTGCTTTTAAGCAGTCTATGAATATTTGTGGGTTGAAATTGGAGAGGTTCCAAGATTGTATGTAGTGGTGTAGCTTTTGAGCCGGAGAGGAGTGTTGACCAGCAAATGCAGGCAGGTGGTCACTGAGAGAGTCAGGAAAGGTGCCAGTATCTGAGATAGGGTTAGGATGACACACTAAGATCCAGTTCATGATGGTACCAGTGGTTTCACCTTTGTTTGGCCTGGCAGGAGAGTTTATTAATTGGGTGTAGTTGTAGAGGTTGATATTTAGGGAGGGGGATTCAGAGTTTTTATCATGGTCTAGTTTATGTTTACATCACCTAAAATAACTGTTTCGTTTTTGATGTTAGTTGAAAACCAGGAGAGTATGCCTTCAAGTATAGGGATGTTGTTGCCTGGAGGAATATAGAGGGTGGCAATACATATAGATTTGTGTTTGTTGAGTTTAAGGAGGGCAATACAGAGTTCAGAATTGGCAAATTTAGGAATGGGATTGGTGTAGGGAGTAACAGTGTAGGAAGAGGAGTAGAGTATAGCTACTCGACCACCTTTTTTACTGGGTCTGTCAGAGCGTAGCATTTGGTAGCCTGGTGGGAGAATTTCAGTATTTTTTATATTAGAATTAAGCCAAGTCTCTGTGATGGCAACAATGTCAGGTTAGTTATGGGACAGCCAAGCGCAGAGGATGGGAATTATATTGTTAATGCTTTGGGCATTGATTGTAATAAAACAAAAATTCTTGGGGGTGGGGGAATGTGGTAGATGGAGATGAGAGTTGGGTGTGGCATTGGCAGGCCCAGGATTGGGGTGGATGTCCCCAAAGAGAGACAGTGAGAACCTGTCTAGTATGAGTCTAATATAGTTTATTAAAGAGGGTGAGTATAGGTGGTGATGAATGGTGTATTTGGATGGGTGTGAGGGGTGAGGGAGAATAGGATGGAGTAGGGTGGTAATTACTCTGAAATTAAATAGGAGGGTAGTGTTTGAAGAGTACAGCTCATGGGCTATAGAAGAGAAAGATTGATAAGCAGTGTGTTTGAAGTTTGATATATAGTCTGAAGGTAAAGTGTGGAAGTGTGATGCATATTGTTGTCTGCCTTGTGGTTCTCTTTACTATCTGCTGCAATTCTGTTTTCATAGCTAGCTTTAAAGGATTTGATGAGGGATCTCAACTTTTTGTTGAGGGTGATAAGGGAGTTTTTCCAGTCTTGGGACTTTACCTTATTCTTCCTTCTGTTGTATAGTTTGTTTATGGCAGGGGACCACCAGATTGTCTTCCTTTTTTTGGAGGAGAGCATCTTGGTTCTATTGGGTATGGCGAGATCCAAGCATTTGTGTACGTGTTCATACAGTGCATTGGTGTATGATTCAGTGGTCATGCCACTATTCTCCATTTGCATGGGTGCTGTGAAGTTAGCCACCTCTGTTTTTAGGAGCCCAAAGTTGGCTTTAGTTCTTTTACACCACACACACACACACACACACACACACACACACACACACACACACACACACACACACACACACACACACACACACAAACACACAACAATGCTACATGGTTAATGTGGACAAATCTGTTTGCTCAATGTCACTGAACTTTTCTCCAAACCCAGTTTTATGACACCTGCTACCAATCTACTTGTCAGTCTGCAGCTGCAAATCTTGCTGTCCAGGCGATCTCTTCGTTTCCTTGGTTTCATTTCTCTTACTTGTAATGTCACTTTTACTCATTTTATTCTTCTGCCTCCCATATCTACCCTAATTATTACTTCTAACAAATACTTTTTCTCACTCTTCCTTCTCTTCCTCTCCTTCTCCCTATCCACTATTTGAACTTTTCCACTCTGAAATTTGCTTTATGAGTGAATAATGAACTGTCGCACTTATAACGTCAGCACATTTCAATGCTACATAATATTGTATTTAGTCTAATATCTGAATAAGTGAGTGGGATTTTGGTGACAGCATCAAGGAAAGATGTTCCTTCCTTCTGTGTTTTTTTCTTAGGTTTTGGATTGTTTTTAGTATATAGATTGATTTTCTTAGTATATTGATATGATTGATATTGCATTTATCTTGTTTTATTGATGGCATATGTGTATTATTGTACATATATGTGTACTAATATTTGTATTTATGTATTTACAGTATATTGAAATATGTCAATTTTCACATGAGTATATGTATTTTATGGGGGGGGGGGGTGCTCAGTATAGACCATAGCGATTTCATCATTGCTTGATTGAGACATATACATAGGTTCATAGGTTCATAGGTTCATACTAGGCTATCTGCCCTGGAGCAATTATAAGCCTAGCCTGATTCTGTATGGCTTACGCCACCCCTTGATTTGAGTATACTGTGCCCTTTTTAAGGTTTAGTTTACTGTGCCTCTGTCTAATAGTGACACGGGAGTAATCCCTGGGACAAACCTACGATCCCCCATCCACTTATCGAGATTCTTCTTGAAGAGATTCAGTGAGGTGCTCTGCCTCACATGAACTGGAATTATATTCCAGAGGGAAGGGAGCCTCTGAGTTATGAACCTGTCCCTCCAGCAAGTTCTATTTATTTCTGTGCTGAGGTTCAAGTCCCTCGAGCGTGTGGCTCTAAGGGATTTAGATTTACTGAGGTGGAGCATGTCCATTAATTCTGGATTTGACATAGCTTTGTATGTCAGGCATAGATCGCCTCGAAGTAGGCGGTATGCAACTGAGTAGAGCTGGAGTTTTTTTAACCGAGCAGCATATGGCATCTGTTTAAGACCCTTGATCCTCTTGGTGAGATACATTTGGGGTCTTTCTAATTGCTGCAGGTATTGGGTAAGGTACATCCCAAAAGGGGCATTGTATTCTATGATGGGCCTGATGAGGGATGAATAAAGGGGCAAGATTACCTATCTTGATCTAGATGTGAAACCCTTCGTGATGAGGTGGGCTATGTAGAAGGTCTTTCTAACCACTTTGGCAATGTGGTTTTCAAAGGAGAGATTGCTATCAACTTGGGTCCCCAGGTCCCTAATAACTTTCTCTGTACTTAATGGGTTTCCGCCTATGTGGTAATTTGTGGGCACATTGTTTTTGCCAAAGGGTATGACTATACATTTTTGGCATTTAGCTTTAAACCATGGCACTGGCACCAGTTATCTGTCTCTGTGAGACCTTTTGAAGGATGTTTGTGTCAGCTGGAGAGTTGATTATGGCGCCCAGTTTGCAGTCGTCTGCGAACTTGGTGAGCCATAGTCCTCCCACGCTTGGCTGTACCTCGAAAAGTATATACCGAACAAGAGTGGTCCCAGGACAGAACCCTGTGGGACGCCACTTGTGACCGGTTTCGAGTCTGACATGGCTCCAGCAACTCTCACTCTGTGGGTTCTGTCTTTGAGCCAGTTTGTGACCCATCTTGTGACATAGGGGTTTATATTTAAGCTGGATAGCTTATCTATGATGCCCGAGTGGGGTATTGTGTCAAATGCCTTTGCAAGGTCCAGATAGGCTGTGTGGACTACCTTCCCTTCATCTATGGCTTTGGTGACTGTTTCAAAGAAGTCAACCAGGTTCAAAAGGCAGGATCTGCCCTTGACAAAGCCGAACTGGGTAGGATCTAGTGATGATCCTCTCCATAGCCTTGCAGACTAAGCTAGTCAGGCTTATGGGGCGATAGTTTCCAGGGTCCGTAGAGGCTCCACCTTTGTGGAGTGGGACCACTGTTGCTGTACGCCATTCTGTGGGCACATATCCTGTAGTGAGGCTGAGATTGTATAGCTGTTTTATTTGAGGGATTAGTTCCTCTTGTAGTTCATGTAGGACGCAACCTGGGACGCCATCTGGTCCCATGGAAGCAGTGTTTTGCTTTGGAGAGGGCAGCCTTCACCTGAGCATCTGAGATGTTTGGGAGGCAGCCCTCTGCCGGGATAGATACTTGCTCTTTTTTGGGGGGGGGTGGAGAAGTTTGCACTGAACCTGTCTGCCAGGATATTGGTGATGTCTGTGGGTTCAGTTTATTTTTTGTCGTTTAGAATCAACTCAGAACAAGTCTGGGAGTTGCATCCCAGGTTTCTAACATAACTGAAAAAAGCCTTATGATTGTATTTGGTGTCCTGTGCAATTTTTCTCTCAAAGCTGGCCTTGGAGGATCTTATGAGGGATCGTAATTTTTTGCTAGTACTGATCAGAGATGCCTTCCCTATTAGGGATTTTGCTCTATCATGTAGTAGCTTCCTCCTTCTGTTGTATAGTTTATTTATGGCAGGGGTCCACCAGACTGGACGCCTGACTTTGGATGATTGGGTCTTGGTTTTGTTGGGATAGCATGATCCATGCATTCCTGGAGATGTCCATAGAATGCATTTATATAGGATTCTGCAGTTTGGGCTGTAGTTTCCACTGGTCCTGGGGCCTTGAAGGATTCCCCTTTGGTTTTGAGAAGTGAGAAGTTCGCTTTTGAGAAGTTTTTCACTGTGGTTTTCTGGGCTGGGGGTGGGGTCGGGATGTGGACATCCAGTGAAATTAATTTATGGTCTGATCTTACCAATGAGGGATATACTTCTGGTGTGGAGCATAGAGTCCCCATGTTGGTAATGATCAGGTCTAGTATGTTGTCCCCTCTTGTGGGAGTGGTGACTAGTTGTTCCATAGCATTTGAGTTTATAATTTCCAGGAATCTTTGGGCTAAGGTGCTGGGGCTTGAGTAGTGCTTCCAGTCAATGTTTGGGTAGTTGAAGTCGCCCAATATAATGGTGTTCGGAGAGATCTTCATGTTCTCCAATGTTTTCAGGAAAGCCGAATGGGATTCCTGACTTTGAGAGGGTGGTCTGTAGGATGCTATAAACTGAAAAGCAGTCTTGCCCACTGTTAGTTGCACATGGATGGTCTCCGATACTGTGCAATGCCACTAACCTGGAGGTGTGGATATCCTTGATAAATATGGAAACTCCCCCTCCTTTTGTGGTTCGGTCTGGGGTTTGGGGCCGAAAAGCATGATATGAGGTATAGCCTGGTAGTGCTGGGGTGCTCTCTGGAGCCTTGAACCAGGTTTCTGTCACTGCACAGATATCGATGTTCTCCATACTGAGGAGAGCTTCGAGTGCGTGCATCTTGAGGTTAAGACTTCTGGCGTTTAGCAGCATTACCCTTAGTTTCTTGTTCCTTGTGCTGTCTATGGGGGTGGGTTTGACTTTTGAGCCTTGCCTAAAAAAGGCACTATGGGGGTGGCAAGAGCCCTTGCCAATATCCGAAAGCCCAGTGGTGGCAGGTGCAAGCCGTCCCTAGCGAAGCAACGTGGCCTGTCGAGCATGTCATCCCAGGCTGACAGACACTGGATCCCCTTTGAATGACACCAAAATTTTAGCCAATTGTTAAAATCGATCATTTTGTCTTTGTACTGTGGCATCATTCTAGGTGAGGGTAAGATGCTGCTCAAGGTCAGGGTCATACCAGCCTGGGCTACATGATCAGAGAGCTCCTCTATGTCTCTTTTCATGTAGTCCAGGGAGGTACGTCTCAGGTCATTCACACCAGCATGTACAATGACTGAGTCATATTTGTATTTGCTTTGGAGTGACCTGAGTGCTTGCGTATGTGTCGGATCCTAGCACCCGACAGGCAGCTCACTGTGACCTTCTCTTTATTCAGCCTGGTGAGCGGGACGCCAGTGTGTCTGACAATAGAGTCACCTATAACAAGAGTATCAGGTGTGTTATTCAGCCTTAAGGGCTGTGGCTGCTTGGCACACTGACTTTGTGGGTTATGTGTTGTGTGTGTTTTGTTTTGAGGTAGCGTTTGCTTGGATGTCTGCTTTGGAGGTCTCTGTTGCTTAGGTAGATTTTTATTTAGAGCCTCCGAGTATGTTTTGTGTATTTATGTGTTTGGTTCGCTGATGTGGTGGGACTATGTGATACTGGAATTGTGTTGTGTGAGGTTACCTTCTCCTCCTGACTGGTTACACCAGTTTTGAGATAAGAGAGCTCAGCCTCCAGTTTGGCTAAATAGTTGCATCTCTCACATATATTTGAACCTGTTTGGAGGAGGGAGGGTTGTCCGTGTACATGAGACAGTTGTAACATTGCCTCAAAATTCCCAGATTCACCAGCTGGACTGGAGAGGAAACCATTGACTGACCTTTGGACATGCTAGAGTAATAGGGAAACTGAATTTAAGACGGACCAATAGAGGACAGGGTAATCGAGAGAGTATAAGAGTAAGTAGTGCTTATGGTTTAATAGTGCTAACTTGTAGGATTACTTAATTGGACCAGTGAAGGGCCTTAGAATGAGAATATGGTGTTTAAATTGAGAGATAGAGCAGTTCTAAGGGAAAAAGTGAAGAGCAGACTTTGTGGAGCCAGGAATAGTTTAAACCCAATTAGGCGGCGCCCGTTGTTGCGCTTATGCTCAAAAACGCAGCAAAAACTGCGCAAAAGAGGATTTTAAGAGAGGAAGATGAAGGAGTTTTGGAATTGACCCAGAATGGCCAATAAAACTACAGTTTCAAGTCAGTAACCACTCCTACAGGGGCAGGCAGGCTGCTCAATGTTTTTCACTGCCACTGATCAACAGAGAGACTTTCCTTTAGCCGAAGCAAAAATGGGCTCACAGAAACTTACAAACAGTTCACGAACACCAAGCCTGTAACTGAACTTTTTAACATCTCAGCAAAGTGGGAAAAAGCAAGATTTTTTTTTTTTTCAGAGATAGCAGAGGTTAACAAGTATCAGCAAGTTATAACAGTGCAGTAAATGACCCCACACAAGAGTGCTAGGCCAAAGACAGATAAAATGCAAGTTTTGAGAAAAAAAACGATTTTAAAAATAAGTGCAAACAGGAAATTCAGTAAACAGCTCTAGGTTGTGCTCTAAATACAGTTACTAATGCAGAAATTAAATTTAACAAGCCAGAAAATGCTCAAAATAGGCGGCTATGCAGAAAAACTTAGCAAATAAACAGAGGAAAAATACTTAAAGTCTCAAAAGTGGCTCCTTTCTTCTCTCAGCGTTTTCTCCTCTTGGTGGGTGCTTCACCAACAGCCAACAAGCCTGAAAAGATGCCAAAACCACGAGGCAAACAGGTTTTAAGACAGGAAGATGAAGGAGTTTTGAAATTGACCCAGAATGGCCAATAAAACTACAGTTTCAAGTCAGTAACCACTCCCACAGGGGCAGGCAGGCTGCTCAATGTTTTTCACTGCCACTGATCAACAGAGAGACTTTCCAATGGCCTCACAGAAACTTACAAACAGTTCAAGAACAGCAAGCCTGTAACTGAACTTTTTTAAATCTCAGAAAAGTGGGAAAAAAGCAAGATTTTTTTTGTTTTTTTGTTTTTTCAGAGATAGCAGAGGTTAACAAGTGTCAGCAAGTTATAACAGTGCAGTAAATGACCCCACACAAGAGTGCTAGGCCAAAGACAGATAAAATGCAAGTTTTGAGAAAAAAACGATTTTAAAAATAAGTGCAAACAGGAAATTCAGTAAACAGCTCTAGGTTGTGCTCTAAATACAGTTACTAATGCAAAAATCAAATTTAACAAGCTAGAAAATGCTCAAAATAGGCGGCTATGCAGAAAAACTTAGCAAATAAACAGAGGAAAAATGTGTTTGCTAGTAGTATATTTGAATGCCCTGTTTGGAGTATGGTATCCCTACTACAGCTGCTGGTACTCTTTCAATACAAGTATCTGATATGGAAGTTTTCTTCAGGAGTCTGTTGCCGAGAGGATGAGAGACATGCAAGTATACAACTAAGACAAACTACATAAAGCAATAGTAACAGAAAGTACTGGGTCACATCAGAGGCTTGAGGGGTCATTGTTAAGAAACTGAGAACTGCTGTAAATCTTAGCATTAAATACCATAAGTTCAGGTTATACTATAAAAGAATAACTATGTAAACACAACCATGTCAGCAGCCAGAATGCATTACAATTTGAATATTTTACTGTGCACATTTTAAGAAATGGATAGACTAGCCTAAACTCTGGACTGATGTATGTGCGTTTTTTTTTTATTCCTGGGAAATGCTATTCAGAAGTGAAGAGGCATATGAGGGAACAGTTTTAGTGGCACACCAGGCTGTGATTTTTTTGGTATCTATTGTCATGCAAAGCTGACTAAATAGTTGAAATGTGAGACTGTAGCCCACTGAAGGAGGGGAGATGGGAAGAGTAACATGGCCAGGGATTGAAACTTGCAAAACTACTCCTTGTGAAGTCTTTTTTTATCTCGGTAATTTGGTGACACTTTTGCAAGCTTCTTTCAGAGAGTGTGTAATACATCAGTAGGTACAACATTTGTAAAGCTCAGTGCAGACCAGTCAATGACACATGAGCTACAGACTCTCAAACTTGGACGTTTTTTCAGGTGTTCCATTATAAGTGAATGGAAGTCTAGTCTGACAATAAACACTAGGGCTCTTTATTCTCACAATCTATGCATTATGGGACAGATTTAGTTTTCCAAAGGAATCACGATGTCTGCCTCCAGGAGGGCAGACGAGTAAAAAAATAAATAAAATTAGAAATGAGTCCCTAATTTGCTACAAGCAACTTTGGGAGGTGCAGTAAATCATGGCAATATAAAAAATATATGTTTTTTCATAATTTGCTCGTAGTGGTCCTTTAAAGTATGTGTGATAGCCGTTCCTGTAGTATATTGTCATCACTGGTGGACTCAGTTATTGCACCCAGTTTGTAATCATCAGTGAACTTAGTGAGTCAAAGGCTGTCTAATTTAGTCTAGACTTCTAAAAAGTAGATTCAGAACAGTAAAGTGACCAGTACAGAACCTTGTGGTGTGCCACTGGTGACAGGTCTACTGGTAGAGGTGGAATCACCTACTCTGAAAGTATGCATTCTCACGGTGAGCCAAATGGCTACCGATCTAGTGATGTAAGGGTTAATCCCCAGCTGACAGAGTTTTTCAATGATACCCGAGTGGGGGATTGTGTCAAAAGCCTTGGCTAGGTTACGATAGCTGGTATGCACTGTCTTGCTTTCATCCAGGGCTTTGGTGACTTTCTTGAAGACGTCTACTATGTTTAATAAGCATGAGCTACCCTTAATGAAGCCAAACTGGGTTGGGTCTAGAGTTTAAACGTCACCTATGTCATTGTTGATAAGTCTATGATGATTCTTTCCATGGCCTTGCAGATGAGACTGGTTAGAGATATGGGTCTATACTTACCAGTGTCTGTTGATAGCTTGCCATTGTGCAAGGGAATTACTGTTGCTGCTCTCCACTCTGCTGGGACAAAGCTAGTTCTCAGGCTATGGTTAAAGTGAATGGTAAGTGGGCCTGCTAGGTCCAGTTTTAGATTACTTAATAAGCAACCTGGGGTGTTATCTGGATCCATTGAGGCTGTGTTTTTGGCCTTGGAGAGTGCATATAAGGCCTGATCTCTAGAGATACTAGACAGAGGACTGGTGTCTGGTATGGTTTGGAGTATGACTGGTGAAGCCGGGGGGGGTGAAGTTTGCACCAAATCTATCGGCTAGCAGGTTGGTGATTTCTTCCATTGCAGTATGAGTGGTACCATCTGTTACCAGTTCTGTGCATAGCTGGGCATTCCCTTTTAGGTTTTGGATATAATTAAAAAATGTCTTATGATTATCCTTAGCTAGGTATGCTATTTTAGCTTCATACTTAGCTTTAGAGGATTTCACTAGATTTGGATTTGCTTGTTCAAGATGAAGAGGGAATTCCTCTGCTGAGTCAGTCCCTCTTATTCATACACATCAGTTTCTTCCTCTTGTTATATAAATTGTTTATACTAGAGGTATATGAGGGTGGCTTGTTTTTTTGGGAGGACCTGGTTTTGATCTGGTCAGGTACAGCCAAGTCTATGCAGCTGTTAAGGGTTTGCACAGGGCTCTTGTGGGGGTGTCAGGTCCAATATTTACTTTGAATAAGACAGTTTTATGGTCCAAGCTTACCAGGAAAGGCATCACACAGGGGAGAGTGCAGTGACTTCACATGTTAGTGAATACTATGTCTAGGACATTTGAGCCCCTTATTTTCCAGAGCACTTGAGTTGACAAAGTCCAGAAACCTATGGGCAAGCAGGTTTGTGCTCATGTATGTTACCTAGTTGATGGAATAAATCACCTATAACTAAGGTGCTGGGCTGTATGGAGAGCGATTCTAGTAAGTCCAGGTAGGCTGTGCGCTTTTCTTGGTTCATGGTATGGCACCTATATCTAGCAATGTTGTAGCAGGGTATTTTGCCTAGACTTAACTGGACATGGAGCAATTTGAGAGAGTCATTCTGTCTGACCAATCTTGATGTGTACCTTTTTCTTACCTAGCCTAGTGAGGGGAACATCCCTGTGTCTCACTATGGAGTCGCCCATGACCAGAACATTTGGTTTTGAGGTGTTCTGCCTTATGGGCTTATTTGTTGAGACACATTTGTATTTGTTATTATGTGCAGTGGTTTCAATATGCATAATAGTGTGTGCACTTTGTTTGCATTTAGGAGGTCTCTGGACTTTTGGCAAGCTTCTAGTGAATACATCCATGTATGAAGTGTCTTTATTTTCTGCGAGATTGTAGAGTGTGTAATGACAACCTGTATCTGGCTTGTTGTTCTATGAGAGAAGTGACTCCAATTTCAAAGTGTACTTACATTTCTCACATAGGGTATTTGTTTGCTGTATGAGTAAATGGTTGTCAATATTCACGAGGCAATTAATACATTGCCTCAGTATTCCCATGTCAATCAGGCTGGCTGGAGAAATGATGGGAAACTGCTTGTCCATTATAGCAGTTTTTTTTCCGTATGAGCTATTAGAGAAGAGAATAGGCTAGGTTAACCAATTTGTGTCCTTGGACTATCAAGGGTTATTCAAGTGAGAGCTGCAAATGATAGGTATGGGGACACTGCTCAGTACGCAACTAAGTTGCCTTTAGTGCAACAGAGAAGTTTGTGAGGGTTCTACTGACAGCTGTCAAGGGAAAATTTGTGTTTCAAGACATTTGTGTCTACACAAGGTACCGCTAACCACCACTGAGCAATGTACAGTGACATGCAAATGACAGGCTTAAATATAAGTGAAATTAAACAGTTTTAAACTAATCTACCAACAGGAAAGTACACAATGAGCCCTCTCCCAGCAATCCTTGCTCAGACAAGGCTGAATCCACACTCTTCTGCCACAAGAGTGCAGGGGGACTTTCTTAATGTAAAATGGCCTATTTAGTGCTCAAGTGTAACAAAAACAGGCTAGATTCAACAGGTCTGAATCTAGACTATGCTATCTATGCTGAAAATACAGATTGAAAGAAGTGCGGGAAAATATACAGTCACAGCAGCAAAAAGCATAAAAAATGTGGTGAATAGACACAATGCAATTTATAAAGGGCAATAGGCACACAAAATATACTTATTTTCTTGATTTTTCTCTTGGATGTCTTGGATTAAAGCAGATTCACTCTGGACCTCTGGCAACAGATGCCAAATGCTGAGCAACTCTGGTTAATTGAGAACAAGCCCGCACAAATGTGAGGCTTAAATACAGGTGAAATTAAACAGTTTTAAAATAATTTACCAATATCTGAAGTATACTCCATTAAAAAAATGATCATAATTGCTGGGTGACTGTTGTGGGCTGTCTGTGGATGAAAGTCACTTACTGTCCTGTCATCTGCTCATTTTAAACAGTATCTAATCTAACTCTGGAGGACTTTAAGTGTCCATTTCATGGGAAGTAAATTGGAATATTTTAATGTGGTTATTCTGTGTTTATGTGAATCCAACTTGAAATGCATTCCTGTGATGATTACTTTTTACCACAATCAGTCACATGTGTCAGGTACATATAAATAACAGAGTTAGCTTTAACTGCTGGCTAGTGTAACTGTATGTGGATGAAAGTGACTTTTTGCATTTGCTGATTTTAAACAGTCATTAATCTGACAAGAGTAAGTAAGTTGTAATACTATACTGTGGTTACTTTGTGTTCATATTAAACTTGGAATATATTACTGTGGCCATTGTAATTTTTTTGTTTCACAATCAGACATTTCAGGTGCACATTGTTAAACATCTGGATATAACTGTTGTGTAGTGGGCTGTTAGTAGATGCAAATGACTGACCATGCTCTCATGATCAAGTTAAATAGTCATTGGTCTAGCTTTGCAGGATAAGTGTACCTTTGTATAAATCAGTTTGGAATGTTTTACTTATTATACCTTTAAGAAGTAATGACATGACTAAGGTTTTATTCTTATCAGTATGAAAAAAACATACTTTTATTTCAAGGGGGCTATTGAATGTTTAAATGTGCCCACACAAGCTTCATAAATGCAGGGCAATGTAGTGGATGTTTGTTTGGATCAAGTTATTGACTTTGTGCATAGATTTTCTAATTGTTCAGCAATGAAGGCTATATGGTTTGGGCCATTGATATCATCTTGCAAGTGCAAAATACCCCTTTGTTTTATTCATTTGAAATATGATTTACTGTGGACCACCCAATACTCAGAATCATCCCATGGCAAGCAAGGATGTTAATGTTGCAGACTGGAAATTCTTTAAGGACATACATCACTTCACATCAGTTATTTCCTACATGATAAGTGGAGACAGGGGAAAGGGTATTCAGAAGACACAGGTGTCAATGATGAGCAGCTTTACTGATTGAATGGAGTGGGTGGAGCCAGGGGGTATCTATTATTTAAAATTCCAGACATTGGACACCTGTCAATCCTTACTCATGAGTGCTATGCTTAACCCTGCCCCTAAACCCAACTCTACACATTACATTACAAAAAACGTTTCACTGTGTCACTATTTAGATACAGTTTGTATATGTGGTCTTTCTGTCATTGTGTCATATAGTGTGATCCCTGCCAATTTGCTTTTCCAGCTTATGTGCTGAAGCAGTTCTGACTAATTAAACCTCATCCAAAATGCTACAAATTTGATTGAGAGACATATATGTAATGAAACCATTGTTCAACATACTAGATATTTTATCTGTTTTCAGATTACCATGATGGCTCTGACACTGAGCTCACCACTACTGAAAAAATAACATCACTGCATACCTCTCAACCTGGAAACATCAAAAATCTGGACAAAGGCCCATGAAAAATAGGGTCTATATTAGAACCGCAAAAGTCCTATTCACCGAATACGTAAACACCAACACATATTACGTGAACCGCAAATACACCGAACGCCCTAAACCGCAAAATTCAAAAACTCGAACCGTCATAGTTTTCCAACCCCACTGCCCACTAGATACTACCTGCCCAAACAAAATAAATATACCACATACATACACTAACCAAAGCCCTACTTCTAACCCTAAACTAAACCCTACTTCTAACCCTAAACCAAACCTCACATACATTACCATCTAGTCCGTAACTTTCGCACAATTACCTTATGGAGCTATACCGCAGAAGGGCCAATCATGACGATTCGACATTTTGGATTTTGCACTTCAGGATGATCAGTGTTTTCACGGTTCGATGAATATCTGTCAGCGTTTCCATATTCAGGTAAGTGTACCTTCACTGTTTTAATAGGGAACCGAAAAATAGGTACAAATCTGTACACTGATTAACACAAAATTTGCATACATAATTATGTAACCCCACCCACTCCAGTGGAATTGTGGGATACCATCATTCAAACACAAATTAAAGAACAGATAAAATATTAAACACAAAATATAACCAAAATAGTGTTTTATTTAAACATTTGAACACGTATCATACTTTGAAGTTCTATAAAATTAAAATATAATTCGCTTTTATAAAATTAAAATTAACTGCATTGAATCAAGAGAGATGTTGAAAGCTGACAAGCAACAGCAGACCCCATGTAGAAAATCAGGAAAAAAAATGAGGGGGGTTGATGATGATGATTTAATTCCAGTCAAGCTTGCATTGCACTAGTTAGCCATCATGTTCATAGTTACTAGGTATCTCCTTCAAAGGAGAACATTTTCAGGACTGTAGCATGCACTGTCTTTAAAAGTACAATATCAGCAATCCATCTACAATGTGTGGGAGTAGAACCCACAGCCTTCTGCATCAAAATCAAGTATACTACCCATTATGCTATTAACAATTCAAGCAGACTTGACATAAACAGCACTAAACTTCTCTTCCCCTGAAGCTCTCGGCTCCTTTTAAAATCCTCTCAACACTCAACTATCTCTCGCATCTTTGCAGCACAAGAAATCTGCAAAAAAGCCAAAATTTATTTTGGGGGGAAAAGCCCAATAACCAGGGACACATTTTAAACATTGCTTGTATAATCTTGGAAAGCTGGTAGAATAAAATGTTTTGTGTTACCAAATTACCATGCATTAACTGAAAGATAGGAAGACTAAAACTTAAATGGCCATCATGATTTAGTGAATTCATTTCTCACTAATTTGCTAGAAAACTACAAATTGTAAGAGGAACAGACCAAAAGTATGAGCCAACCATTTAACACAAGTGGTGGTATGGGTACACACACACACACACGCACATGCACACACACACACACACACACACACACACACACACACACACACACACACACACACACATCTAAAATACAGCGAACTATGGATGTGAACTACAAATACACACACTAGTAGTGCCACAGACTTTAAGCAAACTACAGACTCGGCCTTACAAGCACCAGAAGCAGATTAAAAATAAACTAGTTTGAAAGGGTAAAAGCTATGCCACTACTGAACGGCAGACTTGCAGAAAATTCCCAGCAGATAAAACACACACAAGCTAGTAGCGGTTCCATAAAATCTAAAATACAGCAGAAGCAGATAAAAATTTGGAACCCCAGCACAGCAGATAAAACACAGTTTTGAATGGTGCAATGTAAAATAGTTGTATTCATTCCTCCCACTCTTTTATTACAACCAAAATGTAACTTCACAATCAGACAACTATACTTTCTTATTAAATAATCGCATTTTCCATCTTACTTTACACATATACTGTTACACACACATGAATTTATTTCATTAACTTTTTCACCAGTCATCCCCTCGTAGTATCCATACAAGACCATATCCAGTGTAGTTTCTTCTGTTTCCATTCTAGTCCACATTTCTTTTGCAGCATTCCACCTGGGACTGATTTTATTTACAGAACATTCTGTAGTTAAAATGAGTTTGATGAAGGTTTAGATTTTTTCAGTACTGATCCCTAAAGAAGCTTTTAAATGGAAAGTAAACCCTTATATTTTACAGTTGCAAGAAAAAGCGTTGCCTTTCTCTGGAGTTTGAAAAAACTGCTCTCAGGCACACCAAACTAAGCCCTTTTATGGGATATTCTACTTCATAAATAAGCACCTATCGATAGCATGTAAAAAACATAAAACTTAGCAAACAGACCTTGACAGACATGATTTGCCATTCTAACAACTGAATGATCAGTTAACTTAGAAAGAAGCTAGAATGGCAGTGATGCATTTTAAGTATTCCCAAATTCCTTCAGCCTCTTTGCAAAAATTACATCTTTATACATCTTTATACCTGAGAAAACTAAAACCTCCGTTGCAGCTGTCATATATAGATGGGGCTTATCAGAGAAGAAGGGACTGACATAGAAAAGATTGTTAGGTCTTCTCCTGATAATGCACACACACACACACACACACACACACACACATGCACGCACGCACGCACACACACACACACACATGCACACACACAAACAAACCCTTCTACATTGCTTGCAGAGGAAGCAGCACCCATTCATGATTGACTATTCATTAACTTTAATGACCCTTGACCCTATATAATGTATACACATACAGACACAACAACAAGCTCAAGCAGGGCTTTTGCATTCCCTGACAAATTCAAGTTTAATAATGGCTACTTTAAAATGTTTGTCTCGTGTTCTTAACTGGGCTTTTCTAACCCAGAGTTGGCAGTTTGCAGCTGCCACTGCAGGGCATGTGGAATCACACCAGGCAGGTAAGGGTGTGTGTTGTGAAGGAGAACGAATATATATATTAACCGAGAAGGACTGTAGTCACCTTGGGAGGTCAGTATGGCTAAAGGGGGATATGATGACAGGACAAGTGTGGATGGTCTGGTTTGGTTGGTACAGGTGAACATTTTTGTCTTTGTGAAGGGCCTGTTCATATGGTTTCACATTAGTACATTTCTAATGTGTTCTTCTGTCTGCAAGATCCAGACCGGAGAGTTTACCAAGGTCAGATGATTTGTTTAGCAGATGTTTTGCTGTTCTTGTCAGTGATTCCTGACTGGGAAGCCTAGTCACTCATTTTAATGTATTTTATTCATTGCATTACTGACTGCTAACCTGCTGTGGTGTCCCACTAACATCAATTTACAGAGATATTCAAAAAAAGGATTGCAGGTGGGGCAAGTCTCCTAGGGGGTATGAAAGGCTTTGTCCCTGCACTTCCCCTTACTTAAATATACTATTTTCATGGCTCCATAACTATGGACAAAAGACAAGCACCTGGAAAGACATAACAGTTTATCAGCATTAACTTACTCCTCCTGATAATATGCACTGAGCAAAGCTACATTCAAAGCAATAAAAAGAAGATCCATGCATGAACATTGAACTGTACCTCAGCTTTACAATGCAAAGAACGAATATCTGCTACCCTTCTTTTACAATCCCACTTCACCATAACAGATTATGTACCAAAAACAATGAGCAAGGAATGGTTTCTCTGTTTCTGCTTAGGCCCATCCCATGGACCCATAATAGTGATATACGAGCACTGTTTCTACAATTAATGCTACCTTTTTTAGTTTTTCTTGCTGTTTGTCATTTCTGGAAAAAGCAGAACACTACACCCTGACTTTCTCCTTCCCACAGATAAACAGAGGACCCAAGGAAAATAAAATAAATAATAATAAATAAATACAACTTCCAAGAGAACCACTGCCTTTTCCCCACTGGATGCTATACCTCTAAACCGGGATTCTTTTTATCTGTAATTTAATGTATGTACAAAGTTAAGGTTCTTTACTTTATAGCATCCAGTGTACCAAACCAATGGTCTCTTGCACATCACTTATCCCAAGCTCTAATCCCTTTACCTCCCGGTTCTCTAGTTTTTTAACTCCATACCCCAATCTTCCCTCCCCTGAACATTTTTGTCTACTGTAGTATCAAATAATACTTTCCCTCTTTCTCAGTGCCAAACATTACTATTACTCTCTAAGAACTCCCAGCATTACACTGTCCTGCTTTACTAAAGTTTGACTTTACACTATCTCCCTCCTTGCCTACTCTCCTCTGAAGAAGCGCTACCTGTCTCTTAAGTTTTCCACAGAATCACTGCTCCCCGACTGTGTCACTCTTCCATAATCTTCTTCCTGTAATGCAGCAGTCTAACAAACTTTCTTGTCTGACTGTCTCCCTGCTTTACCTGTTTGACTGATTGTTTTTCTTAGTGAACTTTACTGACCTGGCTTAATCTCATATTTAGCTGTGCCTCTGACTAACACTATACTTAAATCTCTTATTTTTTTCTCCCACTTAGCTACTACTGTGCTTCAAGTAAGACTCAAACCTGGACCCCCCAAATCACTGCCTTGACTGCTCTATCATTAAGATATTGAAGTAGAGGAGAAGTGTTCAGTGGTGTGCTGCTAGACTTTGATGCTGGTCTGTGCTTCCTAAAGCCTTAGATGTAGAAGTTTATCTGAGTTCTGGTTCAGGGAGTTTGTTGATAGCATTCTCTTTTTTTCCCGTTTGTCTGACTACTTGTGCATTGTGTTGGGGAGAGGCCTTTTCTCCTCGTCTGATTTCTTGTGTATTTTGTTGGCAAGAGGAAAGTGTTACTGCAGTAAATTCTGTATTGGCTGCACAGTGAGTCTTGGTTGTGATGAAAACGTGGTGTGAGGAATAGCCCAATTACTTTGTAAAAAAAAAACAAAATAGTTAAAATATAAATTAAATAAATATAAATCTGTGCTTGCACATTGATCTGTTTATGTGTTTACGTGTCTGTTTTGGTATAGGTATATGTACCTGTAGCTATGTAGATATAGATAAATATAAATATGGGTACTCTATCTCTCTATTTCTCTGTCTGTGTATATCTGTGTATATATTGTTTGTCTATTTATTTATTTACTGACATTTGATTACAGGGAAAGTCCGACTGGGTAGAAGCCCTTTTTCAGTGGAGGTCCAGGGAAAAGCTACAAGTATAACAAATCATTTTATGAACAATAATTTTACAGTCTTTACAAATATTACAAAAAACAACTAGAGTCTGCATAATTATACCGAATTAGACATAATATGGAAACATTGGTTAAGTATAGATACAAGTTAGATGGCAATGATTTAATAGTTATAGAAACTGTATCCAGTTTATAGAGAATTTAAAAGTAAGTTAGTATAATTCAAACAGGAAATTCAATATAAAGTGAAAGAAAAGCAGGCTTATGGTATATTTGAGAGAAAGCCAGGGAAGGGAAATTAATAGAATATGTAAGGTATGAGTAGGTATATGTTCACATTTAGGAATATAGTTTATCCTGGTTTTGAGCAGGGAAAGAGCCAGCTTTTGGCTAGGAAATCTTTCAAGATGGTTTTCAAGGATGGGAAAGAGAGTATTGCCCTTATGGATACAGATGTAACTGTAACATCTGTAACCTGTAACTCGTCTAGTACAGATACAGATTCTTAGTTTTAGCACTTAAATTTGCTTATTCGTGCTCAGCACTTGTTCAGAACTTGTAAGCACTAAATAAGTTACAAATTACTACAGCACTCAAGCTTCCTCATTACCTAGAGGAAAACAGTTTTGGTACTTACTTTTCTCACTTGCTTAGAGAAAAACAGCTCTTGTACTCACTTTCCTCACTTATCTAGAGGAAAATAATTTTTTATTCAAGCATGTCCAAGGGTCAGCTCCCAGTGTTCTCTCCTGTCTATCTGATGAATCTGGGCATCTTGGGGCAATGTAGAAATTGCCTCATGTACACAGACAACCCTCTCCTCCTACCACCCAACACTACAACCTGTGAGAGATGCACTTATCTAGCCAAACTGGAGGTAAAGCTCTCTCCAACCAAGACTGAACTTGACAGTCATGAGGAGAAGGTAAACATTTGCACCACACCACACTCATCACATAGTCTCACTAAATCTACACCACCAAAATCCACACATAGTAACACAAAAACATTTGCAGAGGCTCTCAATAATAATCTGTCTAAGCAAGAGAGACCTCCAAAGCAGAAACACAAGCAACCTCCATCCCCTGACACAACCCAAATGACACATAGCCCACAGACTCAGTGTGCCACTCAACCACAGCCCATAAGTCAAAACAACGTACCCAACACACTAGTCATAGGTGACTCTATAGTCAGGCACACTGATGTCCCACTCTCCAGGCTAAACAAGGAGAAGGTTACTGTCAGCTGCCTGTCGGGTGCTAGGATCCGCCACATAACCCACTCACTCACGTCACTCCACAACAAGAACAAATATGACTCTGTCATTTTCCACGTTGGTGTGAATGACCTAAGACATAACTCCCTGGACTACATGAAAAGAGACATGTAAGAGCTCTCCGATCTTCTAGCCCAGGCAGGTATGACCCTAGCCCTGAGTAGCATTCTGCCATCACCCAAAATGATACCGCAGTACAAGGACAAAATTATTGATTTCAACAATTGGCTAAGCTTCTGGTGTCATTCTAAGGGGATCCAGTATCTGTCTGCTTGGGATGACATGGCCGACAGACCACGATGCTTTGCCACAGATGGCCTGCACCTGTTGCCCCTGGGATTCCAGATACTGGCTAAGGCTCTTGCTGCCCCTATAGTGCCTTTCTTAGGCAAGGTTCAAATAACAAATTTACCACCGTAACAGGAACAGGCAAGCAAAAACTGAGGGTAATGCTACTCAATGTTAGAAGTCTAAATCTCAAAATGCACTCACTCGAGGCACTCCTTAAAATGGAGAACATCGATATCTGTGCAGTGACTGAGACCTGGCTCAAGGGTCCAAAGAGCACCCCTGCACTACCAGACTATAACTCATACCACACTTTTCGGCCATGTAACCTGGAGTGAAACACCAAAGGCGGAGGTGTGTCCATATTCAATAAGGATATCCACACATCCAGGCTAGTTGCTCAGCATAATGCATCCGAGGTTATCCAAGTGCAACTAACTCTGGGCAAAACTGCAATCCAAATTGTAGCTTGCTACAGATCCCCCACCATGCCCCAGGATTCCCACTCCTCTTTTCTTGATGTACTGGAAAATATTAGGGTTCAACCAAATACCCTAATAATGGACGACTTCAACTACCCCATCATTAACTGGAAAAACTACTCATGTACCAACTCCTTAGCTCAACGCTTTCTGGAATTCATAAACTCCAATGCACTGGGTCAACTTATCCACACCCCACCAGGGGCAACAATATCCTAGACCTAGTTATTACCAACATGAGTGACCCCTGAAGTCAACTCCTCGTTGGTCCAATCCGACCATAAGCTAATCACCCTTGATATCCACATCCCGCCCTCATCCCCATTAAGGAAACCACAGTAACAAATTTCTCTAAAGCCAACTTCATGCTTCTTAAGACAGAGGTGGTGAACTTCATGACACCCATGCAGATGGACAATACAGTTACAACTGCTGAATCCTACACAAATGCACTCTATAAGCACTTACATGCATGCATGGATCATGCTATCCCAAACAGAACCAAGATGCTATCCTCCAAAAAAAGGAAGCTAATCTGGTGGTCCCCTGCCATAAACAAACTGTACAACAGAAGGAATAAACTGTTGCAAAAGAGAGTAAAATCCCATGAGTGGAGGAGCTCTCTGGTCAGCCTCAGTAAGAATCTGAGATCCTTTATAAGATCCTCCAAAGCAAGCTACGAAAACAAAATCGCCACTAATTCTAAGGACAACCACAAAGCATTCTATAGTTATGTCAAGAATCTCGATGGCAACACCCAGATCTGCTCTGAGTTACAGCACAATGGCACGAAAATTACAGAACTAACTGATATTGCCAACATCCTGGCAGATAGGATCAGTGCTAACTTTACCCACCCTCACCCCCTAAAGGGCCCATATCTATACAGGAAGAATATAGAGTCCCTGTAATCACAACTACGCAGGTAAAAGCTGCATTCTCTAAAGCCAAAAACACAGCATCCATGGGACTGGACAACATCCCAGGCTGCGTTTTACATGAACTTCAGAATGAACGTGCTCCCCACTTAAGCACCATGTTCAACAATAGCCTCGCATCAGGCTTTGTGCCCACTGAATGGTGCACAGCAACAGTTATCCCACTCCACAAAGGGGAAGCCAACACTGATCCTGGGAACTATTGACCTATTAGCCTGATGAGCCTGGTCTGCAAGGCCATGGAACGTATCATCATGGAACTCATAAACAAAGACATTGATAACCTCCAAACTCTGGATCCCACCCAGTTCGGGTTTATGAAAGGCAGATCATGCCTCCTGAACCTGATCGACTTCTTTGAGGCAGTCACCAAAGCCATAGATGAGGGTAAGGTGGTTCACACATATCTTGACCTCGCCAAGGCTTTCGATACCATCCCCCATTCTGTAATTATAGCTAAACTCACTAAGCTAGGTATAAATCCCTTATGTCACAAGATGGGTTGCCAACTGGCTCACTGACAGAACCCACACTGTAAAAGTTGCAGACTCCAAATCTGACCTCAAAGCAGTGACAAGTGGAGTACCACAGGGTTCCATCCTGGGACCACTCCTGTTTAGTATCTACTTCTCTGAAGTACAGGCTAACACAGAAGGCCTCTGGCTAACGAAGTTCAAAGATGACTGCAAACTAGGAGCCATAGTTAAGTCCCCAAATGATGTGGACATCCTACAGAAGGACCTCTCTGAGACAGATGCCTAGTGTCAGAGCCATGGCCTCAAGCTCAGTGCCATAAAGTGCAGTGTCATCCCCTTTGGTAAAAACTCTGTACCCATGAACTACCACATAGGCAGCAATCTACTTAACACCGAATGTGTGATAGGAGACCTTGGGACCCAGGTGGACAGTAGTCTCTCCTTTGATAGTCACATCGCCACAGTAATCAGGAAGTCCTTCTACATGGCACACCTCATCATAAAAGGGTTCTCATCCAGGAAAAAATCAGTCATTGTTCCCCTCTACTCGACACTCATTAGACCCACTATAGAGTACAACACCCCTTTTGGAATGTACCTCACAAGACATCTGCAGCAGCTGGAAAGGCCACAGAAGTACCTCACAAAGAGGATTACTGGCCTCAAACAAATGCCCTACACTGACTGCCTCAAAAAACTCCAGCTTTACTCAGTAGCATATCGCCTACTCCGAGGTGATCTCTGCCTAACATATAAAGCTATGTCAAACCCAGAGTTGTTGGACATGCTACATCTAAAGAAATCCCAATCCCTCCGAGCTACACACTCTAGGGACCTAAACCATGTCACCACAATAAACAGGACTTGCTGGAGGGATAGATTCCTGTCCCAGAGACTTCCCATACTCTGGAACAGGCTACCCATCTATGTCAAGTAAAGTTCTTCATTAGCACTCTTCAAGAAAAATCTTGATGAGTAGATGGGAAATAGGAAATACAACCCAGGGATCACTTCTGTGTCTCTGCTCGACAGTGGCACAGGAAAATAACTTTCTTGGGTGGCATAAGCCAGGGGAACCTTGTTGGCTAGGCCTACATAGGCCCTTGGGCCAATAGCCTAGTACCTACCTATGAACCTATGAAGATAAGGAGTTTCAGGCCTTAGTAACATGGTATGAGTACAGACAAAACCCAGCAGATTTGATAGGTTTATGGACAGGCAGGAGTTTTTGGTCACTGGATCATAATGACCGACTGGGAACATATTTGTGTAGAATATTATTTAATGCTGGACAAGTGGATGGATTATGGATAATTTTAGAGGAGGTAATAAGCTGTGTATATGTTAGTTGATGGGGTAGTTCTAACCATTTTAGGCTTTTTGTGCTATACAGTGGTGGACTCTGAAAGGGGTATTTACTGCAAATTTAGCAACTTTGTTACAGCATTGTTCACATTTGTAAAGATGGGAGTGCCATAAAGGAATACAGGGAGGAGATAAGTAGTGACAAGTGTACCCTTAGTTGTGTTGATGAGAAAGTTTTGGGCTCTATAAAGCATCCCAAACCACAGACTTAGTACTTTCATCTTAGAAGAAAAAAGACTTCATCAGAGTAACAGTCTGCCATTAAAAACATTTAAATACAAACAATTCATCCAGTCACATTTGAAACAAAAGAATAAATTATGATGTCGCTCAACTGCCAAGTGCATTTTCTTAAAGAACCATTCGTAAAACTTTTAATTGTTTTACACAGACTAGATAATGAAGTATAGCTAAATCAATCACATAAAATATTTAACACTGAAAGTTGTATTAAAATCAGGGTAAAAAATCACTGCTTTCATCTTTAAAATGCTAGAAAGGGAAACTGCTTCATTAATGCCTGGAGTAGTAGCTGCATTAAGCCTAAGTTGCCAAGTTAGTTCTTTGAGATCAAGTTCTGTATCTAAATCCC
Source organism: Protopterus annectens (assembly GCF_019279795.1). Taxonomy (NCBI): domain Eukaryota; kingdom Metazoa; phylum Chordata; order Ceratodontiformes; family Protopteridae; genus Protopterus; species Protopterus annectens. The sequence goes on along the minus strand of NC_056751.1, from coordinate 45,333,097 downwards.
CACTGATGTTTGTCACTATTACCCTGTTCATAATAAAAAAAAAGATTTATTTTGTATTTAGGACAATCCAAAGTATGTCTAAATAAGGCATTGGTGGTTTTTCTTTTCTTTATATCATACATAGGTTCACAGATCTTGTCCTTAACTTTTCTGATCATTTTCCCTATGCAAAACATGTCATAGAAGCCGCAGGCAGCCAAGTATGCTATGTAGATAGTGTTGCAGTTACATCTCCCTGGACATGGGATAGTTCTATTAAAATTTTCAGCTGCGATATATGGGCCCTCATTTACATATCTGTACATTTCACAGGTCCCACATTTATGAAAGGAACCATTAGCCACAATTGATTTCATACCACTACTAGGTAATGAGTGTTAGAAGCCGCGGTGTTGCAGCGGTAGAGTTATTGCCTCACAGCAAGAGGTTCTCCCGTTCGATTCTTGGCTGGAGCGCCTTCTGTGTGGAGTCTGCATGTCCTCCCCATGGTCGAGTGGCATTCGAAAGACATGCGTGAATGGGTATGCCTTTGTTGAAGGTTGGTCATCGGGCTGGCACCTCGGCACCATAAAAATCGACTGCCAATCATTAGCGGACCGGAGTTCCACTATGGCGACCCCTAACCAGGAAAAGCCAAAAGAAAAACAACAACTAGGTAATGAGTGTTAATGTTTTTTCCTGGAGAATACACTATCGCTGGGGAAGTTCCTAGGATCTTACTTAGGCGTAATGCAGCTGCTGCTCCAGGCATTAATGAAGCAGTTTCTCTTTTTAGCATTTTAAAAAAATGAAAGCAGCCATGTTTCAGTTGCTGTTAAAGCTTCATGAGTAATTTTTTGGAGGTGTAACATGTTGTCAGATGTGCAAATGAGGGTGGGGTCATCTGCGTACTGTACTGGGGAGGCCTGTTTTGTGGATGTGCAGAGGGTTTTGGTGAGGATATATATATATATATATATATATATATATATATATATATATATATATATATATATATATATATATATATATATATATATATATATATATATATATATATATATATATATATATATCCTTCCCTATGTGCGCATGTGTATTTCTCTCTATCACTTTCTCTGTGTGGAGACTCTATATATATATATATATATATATATATAAGCCTTCCCTGTGTGTATGTGTGTGTATCCTTCTGTCACTTTCTGTGTGTAGGTATCTATCTATATCTATATATTTAACCTTCCCTATGTGTATATGGTGTATATGCATGTGTGTGTGTGTGTGTGTGTGTGTGTGTGTGTGTGTGTGTGTGTGTGTGTGTGTGTGTGTGTGTGTGTGTGTGTCTGTGTGTCTGTCTGTGTATCTCTGTCTGACACTTTCTCTGTGTGGGTATATGTTTAGATTGTCCTTGTGGCCTGGGTTGTATCTAAAAGGACCTGGATGTCAACTAATTGTATTACTTGATTAATTAACTGATTTATTTGCTTTAGTTAATTGGGTAGGTAAGCTGTTCTGAAGATTGCTTTTAGTTACCATCCAGTACAAAAGATAAAAGCAAAACATATAACAGTAACTTAAGATGTGTAGAATACACTTGGTTTGAAAAAGGTGCCAATGACAGATTCAGATAAGTACTGCAAAAGAACTAAATATAACCCATCATAGAGGAAATTTGCTTGGCGATGGTAGTGTTGTACGGCATGTTATTACAGACCAGAGATACTTGCTATATATAGTGTAATATTTATATTGGATTCAAACTGCAGTTAGTAAATAATAAAAATAGCGTTTTGCCTTTTTTAGCATAAAATGTTGAATGTCATTAAACTTAGTGGACTACTAAATTAAATGCAGAATCATAGCTTTAGCGGTTAGTAACTTTTTGGAGCAAAGCATTTTGTATATTCATATTAGTGTCTACGTCAATAAGTCACATAAATGACTTATTGAAAATTTACTGTAAAATTTTGAACTTTAGTGAAGTTGCAAGGAAATTTTCACAAAGTAAATGCTACTCTGTGGCTGAAATATTCTGGAAAAAATGTCAGACTCATGGTGTTACAGGCTTTTGTACAGAGTAGATCATTGTTTCAGGTTTTAGATAATAGCTATGGTGCTGAGAAGTTGCAGTGGGCTGTAGTTGGACGGTCATGAGTAGTTGTAGGAAAATAATACCAATTATATTTATTTAGAGGAGAAAATCAAGAAGCAGATGTTTATCACTTGTCTATCCATGTGTATCTAGACTACATATGGTAAAAGGTTCGGGTGTCTGTGGTGGTACAGTTTTTTTTTTATGCTCATGCATTGTACTTTAGAATCATTGCTGCAGTCAGCTCAGCAACACTGAATGCCTAGCCATAGTGAATATAAATAATTGTTACCTGGGTATTAGGCATACCTAGTAGGAAAAGGTATTCCATGGGGGTTGTAAGTACTGTGGACAGAAGGGGAGTTTTCCACATTTAATAACTGCAGCTTTGGTATGGCATACATAGACCAATTTCTGGCAATAGTCAATATATTGGATGGGTGTCAGTCCATCTGTGAGGTGCTTGTCTTACACTGAGTCTGCAAAGCAGTTTTATTAGTGGCCATTAAAACCTTAACAAGACTGCTATACTAACTGATATAGTCCAAAACCATAAGGACTTGCATATATGATGATTCTGTGGTCTTTTTGATGTTTGAGTTATTCCAAATAGCAAATGGACAGACAATTGGATCAGCTCAACTGTTATTATTTAGAGGAGCTAAGGCTTGAACTAAAACTGTAACTGGAGGTTTGAAAGTCTAGGGTAGGGCTTACCAGATCCTTAATTATGAGAGACACCTGTGCACCAGTGCATCCTATTTGCAGGAAAATATAGTCCTCATCCAATAGTGCAAGAAACACAAAAATGAGCACTTGAGAAACCAGAAAACACACATGATGTTTTGGCCAGTAGCTTATAAAATATAAAATGCTGATGCTGAATGAAAATTAAAATGCAAAGGTCATATGCTAACACTTTTTAACACTTTGGGGTACAAGCAGTGTAAAAGGTACATGTCAGTTTATAGCTATCTAGCCATCTATCTATCTATCTACTGATATCTATTTATCTATCTATTGATAGCTACCTATTTATTTATATTATATAAACAGATAGCTTGATAGATACACACACACACACACACACACACACACACACACACACACACACACACACACACACACACACTAGGAAGAATGATCACTGCACTAATGTTCAGAGGTATATAGGCTGGAAGTGCATTCAACAGCAAGATATGAAGATATGAGTGAACTGAGGTCTTTGGCAATAAATCAGATGTTCTGTACTACTGCTACATGCTGCTTTTGCAGGTTTTTAGCATCAGGGCATAACCTCAAATAGTGGCATATGAAAACACATAAAAAGTGTAACTGAAAATTTCTAATTTAAATAGCGTTTCGTTTATATAACTACTAAACATTTTATAATATGCTCAGATAGTAACATCTAACAAGGTTACTATATTGCAGTTAGAGAATTAAAAATTAAACATGGAATGAACTGAAGAGCATGTTAAGGCTGCCACCTTTCATCTTGCTCTTTTCATATGCAGCCACGCACAACTAGTCCATTCTCTCCTAAGAGTATCTCACTGCCTCTGTCTTTGGGAGTAAAGTGTGGCACATCTAAGGTAATGAACTACCCATGACAGCAGTACATGTTGTTGTTTGTCTTTCGGCTTTTCCCGGTTAGGGGTCACCACAGCGGAACTCCGGTCCGCTAATGACTGGCAGTAGATTTTTATGGTGCCGAGTTGCCAGCCCGACGCCCAACCTTCAGCGAAGGCACACCCCAGTACATGGAATAGTTACATATCTTATAGTATTGTATACTATAGAATCTACTCTAAGAATTAAACTTTAATAACAAGAAAAGCCATTTGTCTTTTATTTTTTTTCCAAACCCTGAGCAGCTCGCATATGGAAATATAAATCCACAAATTCAGAATACTGTGAAATTCTCTGTATTTATTAACATAATGTTCTTCCTTCCTGCAACATCATAAAATATTTAGGATATTGACTTTGTCATATTTTCTTTATTTGGTAAATCATGTCTTCTAAGGGTACACCAGGAATGAAGTAATCTTGCAGTCTAAAATAAGGGCAGGTTCTCACACATGAACAGTCATTAACAGTAACAGACCTGTTATTATGCATCGATTTTTGTTCACGCTTGGAATATGCTGGCATGGAGTTCCTTCTGCTACTTTTCTTTTGCATCTGTAGATGGCAGTGTTAAACTGCTGATGGTACACAAGTCGACTGTTTAATTCTAAGCTTCAGCAGAAATAAGGACACCAAAGGACATGTTGGAAAACAAAATGCGAACAAAGAGCTTATAATTCTCATGTTTTGCCACAGTGGTCCCAGAGCAATAACTTTTTTTTTAAATGTGAATGCAACTACCATAACAAAACAAGTATTTATTAATGTAAAGGATGTTTGTTTTTATACTACCATAAAAGAAGATGACAGCAGTGGGTTTGCAGGCTTTCCATCCTTAAATCCCAGTAATATATTCTAAACTCCATCATGCATGTGAGTAACAGACACAGGTTTCCTTACTTCTTGCAGATTGCATGTGGTGTCAGCTTAATAACGTGCACATGAATGTCATCAGTGCAACAACTGACATTCTCTGATTAGTGCGTGCTGTACATGAAACCATGTGAGTGTTATAGGTACTGATTGCATGTTGTGCAGTTGTAGCCTCATTGAGAAACATCCTACCTTTGTGCAATAACTTGTTGTTGTTTATTTAACTTTAATGTTTGAATGAGCTGAAGGAGGATTTGTGACATCATAGGGCAGTTTTTTTTATGTAGTGCGGGATCATTAGCTCTTCATGTTTGACATGAGCTAAAGGAGGATTTGTGACATCATAGGGCGGTTATCTATGTAGTATGTGATCATTAACTCCAAGTTTGGCATGAGCTGCAGAAGGATTTGTGACATCATAAGACATTTATGCAGTATGTGATCATTAATTCTTCAAGTTTGGTTATTCATATGGCTCAGCAGTATGATTTCTGATTATGACAACCAGGTTCACAAACAGATTAGGGTTACAGAAGGTGAAAAAGGGAGGGAGAGGTGTGCAGTTTAGGAGCATCAAAATAAAAATAAGCAAAAAATTGTCATTACCTTCTGTTTAATGTTTGCCTGGTCTCTAGTGGAGTCTGGACTATCATGCGTGAGTAGGCAAGGAATATTCAGCAGCAGCTTAGTATTTCTATAGCAAGAAAACTACTGGGTGTGTGACACTATCATGGGTATATGTTTCTGAAAGCTCCCCCCCTTAGAGATAGTCATAATTACTTCTGTTTGAGATCCTGTCAGACTTTAGTAAATGCTATTGGTATACATTAGTAAATGCTCTGAGTATAAAGTTAGCCAGGAAAAAACAAACCTGCGTATGTTGCCTTAGGAGATGTTACCTCTTCTTGGCTATATGAGATAATATAAAGCACTTAGGGATGTAACTTAAGTCCAGATATATAAGCTCTGTTGAAAACATATCCAATCTGTTCATTAACAGGATTCAAAGTGATGTGGCTAGCTGGATATAAAGACTTTTTCTGGGTGGGGGTGCAGACCTCTGTTGCTTGGTTGAGGCTTTGTGCTAGAGATGAGCATGGTGGCTTGGATGTCCTGGACTCAGCTCATTACTTGGGGAGGGTGCAGTTCATTAATTGGGGGCACTGCATCTGAAGTACTATTTTAGGCATAGGATTATAATGCCATTTGTAAGCAGCAGGCACAGGTATAGGAACTCTGTAATAATGCACTGAGGCAATTCGCCTTTCACTGGATTTTAAGAAGCAAACAATATTATCATTCCTTTTGATGACATTGATAAAAAAACTCAGCAGAATGATAAGGTACCCAGTGATAACCCACGGAGGACCTGACTCCTCCCAACTGTTTTTTCAGGACTGCAGTAGATCACTTAAGCAGGGATTTACAGAATGGGGGGAGAGAGGCATGTAGGTTTTGTATGGGGGTCAGATATGACAAGAGGATGACTGAATGTCATGGGAGCAGGCAAGCAAGTCTACATATTGACAGCTGGATTAAGACTCCAGAATGTGGACCTTCTCCATACAGGGCAAATTTACAATTGAAGGTCAAATGTCAGATCTACAACTAAAGTAGCCCCTTTTTCACATAAGCAAGAGATCCCAATGTGAGAAATTTCAGATTGTGGGAAGTAATGCCAAGTTGCTGGCAGAGATAAAAATGCAGATGACTAACATAACCAGGGAGGGTGGGTGACCTGGATATGAACATACCCACCATACTATACCAACGTACCCACTTACTCTCTACTCTTTTCTATGCCTCCCTTATATATACTAAACTGAGTAAAAACAACCTGAACAAGCACGCTATCTCCTACAATAATAGTCAGATTTGCAACTGGCTCTGCTTTCAGAACCCATCATTGTTACAATCTTGAACAACTAGGATGGCTAGAGTTGCCAAATCTACTACTATTTAACCAATTAAGAGTTGCCCACAAGATCCTACTAATACACCAATACTTACCAACCTTAACACCCCCTACAATAACCTTAAGACCCTATGCTCATCTAATAAACTACTTGTACAAATAGGTAAAACTAACAATATGGCTGGAGACTCCTTGTTCGCTAATACCGTGGGGCTCACTCCCCAGTGACCTAACCTCCCTTTCCTCAATAACACTATTTAAAGCCAAACTGAAACTATACCTTAAATCACATTGGTTATGCCCTTGTGCTAGCCCTGACTAACTACCTCACTTACCTCTGTGTACTAATCACTATACCTGTATAAACTAGTTACTTTTCTGTTAACTATAATGAGAGTGTGATTTTTTAATAAATGTGTTTTTATATATTAGTCTAATATTATTAGAAATATATTCATATGACTATCCATACATGATATCTACTATGATTCTGTAAACAGAAATGTAAGGAAATGTTATGAATTGCTAAAATCTGTAATGTACCTGCACCTGTAAAATGTCTCGTAATATAAATAATACTTTGTTTTGTGTAGCTTTTCTCCCCAGGCCTCTACTGAAAATTGATATATATCCAGCTGGACTAGCTCAGTCAACAAATGTAAAATAAATAAAATAAAATAAATAAAAAATATATAACGTCGGCCAAGATAAGGATGGGTGACCTGGAAATGAACATACACAACGATGGGTGATGTGGAAATGGACATAACCAGGGAAATGTAGGTCAAGATAAGGATGGGTGACCTGGAAATGAACATACACAACGATGGGTGATGTGGAAATGGACATAACCAGGGAAATGTAGGTCAAGATAAGGATGGGTGACCTGGAAATGGACATATAATGTGGACCAAGATATAAATGGGCAATCTGGAAATGGAGATATAATGTGAGCCAAGAAAAGGATGGGACATCTAGAAATGGACATATCCAGGGAAATGTGAGCCAAAATATGTCTAATGTAAGAGTGGACAATAGCTCCATGAAGTTCAAGATGTTCACATGGTAGTGCCTGCATAAATATTTGTACACACCACACAAACTGCCATTGATTTATCGATGTTGCCATGGGTACTGCCATTGATGTAAGGAAAGGCAAGGAGGGCACATGGATGCATATTTTCTGGGGATTTAATAAGCCTTCTGAATATAAGTGTCAATTGTAAGGATTGCATGAGAATTTCTTTGGGAAAGAATCAGGCCTCACATGCCAGCTCTTCCTGCTTGGATACCATCAGGCTGCCCAGTTGCCCTTCCATAAGCAGCAGCTCCTTGCCCTGATTTTATTGGTAGCAAAGAAATTCATAACACTATCTTTGGAAAACGTGCAAGATCTTAAGGTCCTGTTAAGCAATATCAGGTATAGAGAGGCTAGGTCATCCACTTGTAGGAAAAATGTGATGCGGCTATAGAAAACTCTTAAGTGGGACCAGTACCAAAAACTCACACAAGGATAATTTTACTAGTAGGCTGGAAAAACACTCTTTCCTATTAATCATTCTCAAAAACAAGATGCGATGTATATCACCAGACTTATTTCTGTATATAATTACAGTTTGGCTGTTCTTCGTGTTGCTGCTTCTATATGTTTATTTACAGTTGTTATCTAATTTGGTAATAGGCTGTGCCCAAATCATTAAATTCAGGGGTAGACAGACACGTGAGAGAGGAAGATCTTATTCAAGAAATGGCCATCCTCCAGGAATAGTGCACCATGAAAGAGGACTGCACAGAAATATGAAATACTTGTTACAGATAAAGTGGCTATTTCCTTTAATAAAAAAAGAAAAAAAAAATATTTCTGTTATCTGCCACAAGGATGAGGAAGGCTTATTGTGTGTCTCTGCATTTAACAGGTCTCACTGCTTTCAGAAGGCAGAGTGCAACAGAGAGTCTCTGTGTGGGCAGAGCGTGGTATGAGGTCACAGTGGTGGCAGGGGTTAGCACTCCAGGAAAGATGTAATGCATACATTATTACATAATGTATGCATACTGCCACTTCAGTACCTGTCCTGTTAAGCCCTGCAGACTTCCAGCCTTCTCCATCTCAGTGTAGCAGTATTGAAGATACCTGATAGTCTAGCTGTCATGATGTTTCAAGAAGTACCTATCTGACTCGTGCTCTGGGGTCCTGACTGGTAAAAGATAAAACACCTTCCCCTGCTCTGCTTACTTAATGCCCTTCTCCTATTACCTCTGTTATATAATCTAAATGCTAGTTGGAGAGGCAACACCCCCTGACCATTTATTGTAGCTGGGTATCTTGCTTAATTTTTCTTTCTGTGCACAAAACATCTGCTGACAGAATAAAATCAAGACAAGTACAGAAATGGCTCTTGCATAATACTTACAGCTGTTGTCAGCTTCTTACTTTGCCAGTCATTAAAGGATCTTGACAGATATGACAAAAAGATTTAAGTTTGAAGGCTTAAGTACCTTCCCATGATCTCAATATGAAGCCAGGGATTTTTTCTTTTTCCTCTATAGCATAATAAACAGTGAATGTAGTTTTAGTATGGGTCAATGTCATTAGATCGAAACTTCAAAAGAATGAAAATTCAAATATCTAAAACTCAAAATATCGACCACATTTTTAAGGCAGGGTGCAAGCCCCCTTGCACCCCTCATGTGGGGAGGCTGCACCCTCTACACCTCCCTGTTAAATACATATATCAACTCTGAGATTGCACAACAGTACAGAAGGGGCAAATTCCATTTTCAGCAGTTTGAATTTTAGATATTTTGATTTTCTGTCTTTTGAACTTTTGATCTTATGACATAGACCCATTTTAATATATACGTCTTGTTTTATTGGGATTTCCTGAGATTCAAATTTGAAACTTTATTTTCTTGACTAAGCATCATAGGATTGTAGGTTTTAACAAGTGTCATTGATGATAATTCTGTTTTCACATATTTTTGTTGCATAATTAAAATCTATCTATTTCACATTTGTTACCAGTTAAATAAGATGGTCTAGCAAAGCTTTATAACTATGGCCTTAGACCAGTGGTACTGCAGTAACATAAATCCATCCATCCATTCACAACCCCTTTTCCCACTTTTACACATGGAGTCGGGGTGTCACTTCAACAGTGATAATCACCTAGAGACAAAGTTTACACCTTCGGGTGTAGAGACCTGCCAAGTTAGCACGTCCACACCACACACTCTCATCTATAGCTAATTTAGTGTCCAGTCCACCTACTGCATGTCTTTGGAATGTGGGAAACCTTTGCAAAGACAGGGAGGACATACAGACTCCGCACAGAAGGCAACCCAGCCTTGAATTGAACTGGGGAATCTCTTGCCATGAGGCAACAATGCTATCTGTTGTACCACTGTGATGCTCCTGAGTCAAAGTAAAATCAGTGTGCCTATTTACAGGACTGCAAGTTATTCTGACATATTTACAATATGTACACATAATTCACAGTATATAAACCTATCAATTCCACAAGGTTAGAAATATGAGTTTCAGTGCAAGGAATTCTGGATCATTTTGTATTTCATTGGGTAAGGAATTCCAAGTGGTCTGAGTTAACTTGTTGAAGGTTCTGTTAGTCATACTCATAATTAGTGTATCATATCTTTGTATGAGAATGGATAAATTGTATTACAGGGAGCATAAATTGACCGTAATACTCAGGCTACTACAGGACAGATGCTTACAGTTAGAAGTTTATGGACTGCCATGGAAAAATTGGAAGGTCACTTGAAAGATTATAAGAAGGCTATTAGTGGTGGTGAGGTGGCTACAATGATGAGTTCTGTTGTCTGTGAGGAGCATGAAGAAGTAAACTTTATTTAACAGTTTTGTAGATGATTACAGTTTGAGGAATGACCTAAGGTAATAAGTGGAAGTGAGGATCAAAAGTGGGCATCAGTATATAGTATCATATAAAAAATTGACATTTGGTAGGATAGTTTGAGCTGCTGTAAAACTTTGCTGGTGATTGTTTTTATGTATTGTTTGAAAGTGAGGGAGAGGTCATGTTGTGAACTAAAGAATTCATACAAGATTATAAGTTTATAGGCATGAATTGGGAGTCAACAATTTGCAAGAAGGGTTGTAGGATGATCTAAATGTAGTTCTAAAAACACGTTTTTTTTTTGTTTTGAAGGCATTATTTACTAGTCTACTCTGTTTAAAGTAAAGTATTTAGAGAGTTTTAGGAAGTCTTGTTGCAGAAGGCTTTGGAAGTGGTATCCAAGGAGTGAAGAAGTAGAAGACCCTAGTATATAGCAACATGCCCACTCTGCAAAGGACTGAAGAGAGGGAAATTTTCAATAGTGAGCAGAGGATGGGTCTGACAATAAGCCCTTGTGGGACTCCAGAAGAGGAGGAGGATGAAGACTAGAATGTGTTTCTAAATCTGACTAGGAGGGGATGACTGTTGAGGAAATTGTGAATCACTGTCGTGTACCAATTGCAAGGACTAGTTTGCTTACAGGATTTGTTAGTATTGTGTGGTCAACAGAATAAAACACCTTTTTAGATCGACAAAAATAGCTCTTTTTAAAAATCCTCTGTGCATTTTAGGGCACATTTTATCAGTGGCTAAGCAGAGAACAATGAGGACATTAAATCTAGGGCAAAATCCATTTTGTTTTTCAGTTAATAGGTATCTGTGCTGCAGTAATTTTTCATAAAGTAGTTTTTAAGGATTTAAATGAGTAGAGATATGAAGTTGTGATCAAGGTGTGGGGCTGATGGGTTATTTGTTTCTAGGATGGGGATAATATTCTGGTAATGACAGAGAGGTTAATTATGGGGGTTAGTGACTGTAGAATATAATTCAATGCTTTTTTGCTTAATCTGGCGTGTAGTCAGCAAGGTGTAGAGGAAGTTTGATTAGGAAATTTTATGAGGTGTTTACATGCAGTATCGTTTGCTCAGAGTGATGAAATGGGAGCGTAGGCAGATGGAGACTTCAGTAGCTTGTTAAGATGGAGTGTTACTAATGGATATTATTAAGGATAAAACTTGGGAAAAGAATTCTTGGGCATTAGCATGGGAAATGGGTATGCTCTTTGCACCTCTGAGTGGGGAAGGAGAGTTTCATATTTATTGACATAGAAGTCCTTATTTCTGCTCAATTATGCTGAACTAGATTGGATTTTGTCTTCTTGTTTTGTGAATAGCAGTAAATATTGCTGCCTTTACAATCACTTTGGTTTTATTCTTAAAAATTATTGGAAGAAAGTTTGAATTTTAAAGATCCATTCTATAATAAAAATATTTTATTGATGGTTCTATATTTCATCTGTTTCAGACCGGATGTGTAACCACAGAGTTTGGTGCCCAGGGCGATGCATCCATTTTGTGTTCTCTGGACCCACCCTCAGCCCCGTCAAACCCACCACCAGCACAGTGACAACTCTAGTTACCAGCCCACTCTCCCATTGGGGAAAATAAAACTAACATTCAGATATACTCTATAATTATAAAATGCTGATTGCTGCTTAAACTGATATTGATTTAACAACATTTTATGGCAATAAGCAGATTTTCATTGCAGCAGGTTGCACTAAATAAAACAGCTCTCATGATTGGGCTTGAATATGCTGTACATTTTATCTTGAACCTCAATACTGATTTTATGAGATACAACAGCACATAAACACTTTTCCCCTCTAAGCAAATAAGGTATTAAAGGGCAACACATATTTCTGATTTTGATAATACATGATTTTTATAACATATTTACTCTGAATCCAAGCTATTGACTTTCTCAAATTACAGGACTGAGTTTCTGGCACAGACCAGAAAGTAGTTCAGAAACACAACAAGATTATCTGGTGCCTTGTATAGTTCCACATCTGATGCCACCTTACCAAAAAAAAAAACAGTGTCTGCTCAGAGTTGATGATAAAAAAAAAGCTCTTCTGGTCTGGTCTGAAACTTTTGCAAACCATTTGCTACGATTACAAAAACTGGCTTGCTACAGTTCAAGTTCCGTTACACAATATGCTGCAGTGCTACAACCATAACCACAAATATGCAATGCAGTATTGGCACTAGTTTCTGAATGCCAGCACTATCAGAATCTGCTGACCATGTCACCAAATGCCCTGTGACTGAGGCAGCTGCCCCCTTCACCCCACCCTATCTTCATCTCTGAAGTAGTTGTAATCACATAAGGTAGCATTCTATTTGCAACACTAGTAGCCGTAAGCTTTCTAGTTAGTAAGGCCTTAACATTTTGACAATTTTAACCATATAACAAGTCTCTGCTCAGTACTGCTATTATTCTTGGGTATCTGTCATGATCTTAGACTGACATGTCAAAACATTTTTTTCTTCTCTTTCTCGCTCTTCTCTGTTTCATTAAGCTACATACAGTCTGCTGCGTGTAGCAGCGGTGGTGCTGCAGTAGCGTTGTCGCCTCACAGTAAGACGCTGTCCGGTTCGACTCTCAGCTAGAGCATCTTCTATGTGGAGACATGCGTGAATGGGCGTACTTCTACGTGGAGACATGCGTGAATGGGCGTACCTTTGTTGAAGGTTGTGCATTAGGGCTGGCAACTCAGCACATAAAAATCAACTGCCAATCATTAGCGGACCGGAGTTCCGCTGTGGCGACCCCTAACCGGGAAATGCCGAAAGACACAACAACAACAACAGTTTGCTGCGTGTAGCATCCACACATTCTAAGCTAGTACCTCATTCTCTTGGTAGTCCCTGCCTTTTTCGTAATTGTCATACTAAGCTTCCAAGCTGCACACTTTCTTTCCACAATGGCATTTTTTAAATTTCTTTTTTTAGCCAAAACAGAAAGAAATTATATACTTCCCTTTCTAGGAACAAGTGAATATTTAAGCACCGTATGTAACATCAGCAACTTAACTCATTCAAGCCTGTAGCACCTACTGTATTTTGTATGCTTCCAGTTCACACCCATAGCTCCTTATGGTGTCCATAACACTTTTTTTTGGTCTGGATTCTTTAACTAAGTGACTTTCCAGCTGATAATAGGCAGTGTTAGAAACTACATGGATTTATTAACAAAATGACACTAAGATTGTTAGTCTAGAATGCCTGTCCTGGAGTAGAGAAATTAAGAGCAGATTGTCACTTATTCATATTTTCATATTTATGTTCATATTTTCATAATGGTGAGCCCTACACGTTATTGAGAGATATGGTGTAATATGTCGTGGTGGGTGATTGGAAAATCATGGTCAATGTCCATTTATAACACACTATACCAGAGATATTGCTAGTTATTTGCTAGTAATTATGAAAATAAATATTTCCATATGTGCTTAAATGTTGCATGACATCAGGTGAAACCTTAGATGTTGCTGAAGAAACCTAACTTTGATATTTGCACTGTAAATTGCACATCTTTACAGATATTCAGTGTTATTTGATATATGCATACACACACACACACACACACATATCTATATATATATATATATATATATATATATATATATATATATATATATCTTGATTATTCACATACTATACATATATATATATATATATATATATATATATATATATATATATATATATATATACAGACAGACACAGGCACACATAGGTTCATAGGTAGGTACTAGGCTATCTGCCCGAAGGCATTTATAAGCCTAGCCAGAATGTGTAGGCTTTCACCGCCCCCTTAGATTAGTTCCCTGTGCCTCTGTCCAGAAGAGCCAGTGAAGTGATCCCTGCGGTAAACTTTCTGTTTTCCATCCACTCGTCAAGGTTTCTCTTGAAGAGGGTTAGCACGGAGCTCTGCCTAATGTAGACTGGAATCTTGTTCCAGAGCATGGGAAGTCTATGGGACAGGAATCTATCCCTCCAGCATGTCCTATTTATTGTTGTGATGAGGTTTCGATCCCTGGAGCATGTGGCTCGGGGGATATGGTTTTCTTTAGGTGGAGCATGTCCATCAATTTTGGGTTGGACATGGCCTTGTATGTCAGGCAGAGATCACCTCTGAGTAGGTGGTATACAACCGAGTACAGCTGGAGTTTCTTCAGTCGAGCTGCATAGGGCATCTGCTAGAGAACAGTGATCCTCTTGGTGAGGAACTTCTGTGGTCTTTCCAGTTGTTGTAGATGTCTTGTAAGGTACATCCCAAATGAGGCATTGTACTCTATGATGGATCTGATGAGTGACTGAGTGATGCGTAGAGGGGCCCAATGACCTCTTTCGATCTGGATGCAAATCCTTTTGTGATTAGGTGGGCCACATAGAAGGATTTTCTAACCACTTTGGGAAAGTGATTATCAAAGGAGAGGTTACTATCTACTTGAGTCCCCAGATCCCTTATTATGTCTTCTGTATTTAGGGGGCAACCACCTATGTGGTAGTTTGTGGGTACTTTGTTTTTTCCAAAGGGGATGACTATGCACTTTTTGGCATTACCTTGATACCATGGTTTTGGCACCCGATATCTGTCTCAGTGAGACCCTTTTGGAGGATATCTGTGTCAGCCGGAGAGACAATTATAGCTCCTAGTTTGCAGTTATCTGCGAACTTGGTGAGCCATAGTCCTCCTGTGCTTGCCTGTACCTCTGAGAAGTATATGCCAAACAGGAAGGGTCCTAGGACTGAGCCCTGGGGAAAGCCACTTGTAACCGGTTTAGAGTCAGACCTAGCTCCTGTAACTCTTACCATGTGGGTTCTATCCATGAGCCATTTGGCAACCCATCTCATGATGTAGGGGTTTATGTTCAGGCTGGTGAGCTTGTCTATAATACCCAAGTGGGGAATAGTGTCAAAGGCCTTTGTGAGATCTAGGTAGGCTGTGTGGACCACCTTTCCCACGTCTATAGCCATGGTAACTGTCTCAAAGAAGTCCACCAGGTTTAGAAGGCATGATCTGCCCTTAACAAAGCCGAACTGGGTTGGGTCCAGTGTTTGGAGGTTTCCAATGTCTCTGTTAATGAGATCCATGATGATACGCTCCATAGCTTTGCAGACCAAGCTAATCAGGCTTATAGGGCGATAGTTCCTGGGGTCTGTTGTGGCTCCACCTTTGTGGAGCAGAATAACTGTTGCTGTGCACCACTCTGTGGGCATGTAGCCTGTGGAGAGGCTGAGTTTAAACAGTGTGTTTAGATGAGGGGTTAGTTCATCTTTGAGCTCATGTAGAATGCAGCCTGGGACACCGTCCGGTCCCATTGATGCTGTGTTTTTGGTTTTGGAAAGGGCTGTTTTACCTGAGTGTCTGTGATTTCAGGGGCACTACATTCTTCTGGTATAGTTATGAGCCCTTTTGGGGGTGAGAGGGGGGTGAAGTTTGCACTGAACCTGTCTGCCAGGATGTTGGCTATATCGGTCAGTTCAGTGTATTTTGTGCCATTCTGCACTAACTCCGAGCAGATCTGAGAATTGCCACTTAGATTCTTGACATAGCTAAAGAATGCCTTGTGGTTATCTTTGGAGTCCATGGCAATTTTTTTTCAAAGCTAGCCTTGGATGATTTTATGAGGGAATGTAGTTTCTTGCTGATACTGATCAGGGATGTCTTCCCTTCTTGGGATTTTACTCTTTTCTGTACTAGTTTCCTCCTTCTATTGTATAGCTTGTTTATGGCAGGGGTCCACCAGATTAGTTTCCTTTTCTTGGAGGAGTGAGTCTTGGTTTTGTTTGGGATAGCACAATCCATGCATTCTTGTAGGTGCCCGTAGAGTGCATTAGTAAAGGATTTTGCAGCTTGGACAATGTTATCCTTTAGTGTGGGGGCTTTGAAACTTCCCACCTCATTCTTAAGTAATGTGAAGTTTGTTTTTGAAAAGTTTTTCACGGTGGTTTCTTTGACCTGGGGTGGTGGTGGAATGTGGATATCCAGAGTGATTAGTTTATGGTCAGATCTAACCAGCGAGGGGTTGACCTCTGGTGTGGCACACTGGTCGCCCATGTCGGTGATGACCAGGTCCAATATGTTGTCACCTCTGGTGGGGGTGTTAACCAGTTGATACAGGGCATTTCAGTTTATAAATTCTAAGAGATTCTGGGCCAGGGAGTTTGTACTTGAGTAGTTCTCCCAGTTAATGTTTGGATAATTGAAATCACCCAGTATCAGGGTGTTTAGTAGGACCTTTATGTTTCCCAGTGTTTCCAGGAATGCGGAGTGGGGGTCCTGGGACATGGTGGGTGATCTGTAGCAAGCTATAATTTGAATAGCAGTTTTGCCCATTGTTAGTTGCATGTGGATGATCTCTGAAGCATCGTGCTGTGCAACTAACCTGGAGGTGTGGGTATCCTTGATGAATATGGATACTCACCCCCCTTTTGTATTTCGGTCCGGGTATCGTGGCCAAAATGTATGGTATGAGTTGTAGCCTGGTAGCACTGGGGTGCTCTCTGGAGCCTTAAACCAGGTTTCTGTTACTGCATATATATCGATTTTCTCCATACTGAGGAGTGCCTCGAGTGCGTGCATTTTGAGGTTTAGACTTCTGGCATTGAGCAGCACTACCCTCAGTTTTTTGTTACTTGTGTTATTTATGGCGGTGGGTTTGTCTTTTGAGCCTTGCCTAAAAAAAAGACACTATGGAGGTGGCAAGAGCCTTGGCCAGTATTCAAAAGCCTACGGGTGACAGGTGCAAGCCATCTCTAGCAAAGCAGCATGTCGAGCATGTCATCCCAGGCTGACAGACAATGGATCCCCTTTGAATGACACCAGAAGCTTAGCAATTGTTGAAATTGATAATTTTTCCTCTATACCATGGATTTTTTTGTATGTAATATGTTCAGTAGATGCAAGGAGAAATGCATTTTCAAAATCTTCTCAGTGTATATATTTTTAAAAGAATGAAGTGTCAAGACCAAAAAAAAAACCTTCCAATTCATGATAAAGTATAGCGATTCATTATTTTCAGTCATATGCTGAGTTATGGTATTTATCCAAAAGTCCCCCCAGCAATAGTGTTTGTGACCATCAATGCCTGACTATAAGGACAGGACAGAAGTTGGCATTTCCCCATGTATTGTCTGCTGAAAGAAACTTATAAGAAATGTCACATGTTAGGACCATGATTATAAGGGAACAAAAAAAAGAGGTAGGGGTCTGTTAAAATAAAACTAGAAAATGTTCTGACATACTCATAAGTACAAACTGGTTTAAGAAAAAACAAAAAAATGCTATGAAATAAAGCTAACAACGTGAACTACCTGTGACTTGGTCTGTGTCTTACACTGTTTAATGCGAAACATACATAACTACCAGGAAATGTAGTATTAAAACATGGTCACAATTAAGTAGCTGTGACACATTGCTGTAACATCAGAAAATAATGCCTAATAGAAATTGTATTTTACATTTTAAAGTTCTATTAAAACATTTGTTAAATTTAAACATCTGATTTTAATGTTACGTGGGCACAAGTTTTGCTCACATACTGCACATTCAGACATCATAGTGTGTTATTCTTTCTAACAGCAGCTTTACCACAAAAAGTTCATATTAAAAGAAACTAAATTATATGACTCCCACTAATCCTGTTTGATTATACAATGAATATCTTTTTTGATATGTTATAGGCTAACGTTGCCGCGTGAAAAAAGAACAAGAAGGAACAAGTTAAAGGCTTGTATAAACTGTTGCCTCCTTTTGTTTTACAAAGCAAGGTAGCTGTCAAGCAATTCCTTGCTAACAGTGATTGTTTTTGTTCTGCAGTCCAGCATGAATCCTTTATGGTTGCCTTCCCATGTAATTGAGCAGGTAGCTCTTGTGAGAAATATTCGTATTCCCACATCCTACTGTAATATAAGTTAGGTTCAGTGGGTTAAAAAAACAGTCTGTTTTACAGAATTTAGTGGGATACCTTATGTACAAGTAATGCAAAGAAGACCTTCAAAAAATACAAACAGCACCAACACATTAACTCTGGCTGCAGAATATTGTATGTGTCTGTGAATTCTAGACCGGCCCATCAGCTGTTTTTCACTTCTGTTATGAACTTGTTTCTGTTATTATATGACTTCTGCTGTCCATATAAATGAATTCATTGCTTCCATTTTTCAAACATGTCCACTGACATATTCCCCTGTAACACCAAACTCTTGGACCTGCTATCAGAATAAGTACATATCCATCCATACATAACCCCCTTTTCTTATTTTTTGCACATGGGGTCAGGGTGTCACATCAACAATGACAATCATCCAGAGCCCATATTCACACTGCCCAGTGGCTAGTTCTGCTGCAGTTATCTGTCCACACCTATCACTCACTCACTCACTCACTCACTCACTCACACTCACTCACTCACTCACTCACTCACTCACTCACTCACTCACTCACTCACTCACTCACACCTAGAGCCAATTTAGTCTGTGTCCATTCCATTGTCTTTGGAATGTGGGAGGAAACTGGAACACCGACAGAAAACTCATGCAGACACAGGGAGGACATGCAGACTCCACACAGAAGGCACCCCAGCTGAGAATCAAACCAGAGAACCTGTTCCTTAAAACATAAAAAAAAAATCAGTAAATCATATACCTCACATTCTGTATAATCAACTCACCTGTCTATCATCTTTCACCCCAAACCAGAAACATTTATACTGCAAGTAGACAAACATGGAGAATTTGACTTGATGCACCAGTAGGAACACTGCAGTTTAATTTTACTAGAAATTCACTATCTGGAAGGGCCTGGTAAAACCATGACATTCGGTCCAGATGGTTTGTTGACTGTAATTCCAGAGTGCTTCCAGTAGGTTATGATTGCACACAACCCTTGTTAGAACACAAAAAAATCCTTCAAAGACACCAAGTAAATAGCTTCAGGGCTGCTGCATTTGGACTAAGAACTATTTCTGCTTAGTTAAACCCAAGGCTGATGAGTCCAAAGAAGGGCCACCAGCATTATCTTTGTTGTGGTCATCCTGGCTTTATAAGGCAACTTGCAGAGGGTTCCATCTTAACTAGGGAAATACATCCCAAGCAAATACCTTGCAACACTATAGAACAATCCAGTGATCAGAAGGAGCCAGGGAGTTTCATTTCTAGCCAGACTACATGAGAATTTGCTGAGGAGATGAGGAGTTAGCTATCATTTTTCACTCAACAATACTTGCCCAATGCACTTAGTTCTACACTGTGCTGCCCAAGAAAGGTTATAAATTGCTATAAAAAGAACAACACTTTGAAGTTCCTACTCAAAAATTGGAAATGCCTGAAGGTATGACTTCCAGAATTGTGATTCCCCAGGCTTGGTGATTTCATATTTAGTTATTTTGTTTTTTGCCCCAACCTCTCATATTTGCACTAAAGGGCAGGTAAGAAAAGCTGTAATTCATAAAACACAGTTAAGTACTCCAAGAAAATCAGGCAGCAGAGATGTCTCCACAAAGGAGCTGATCATTTATTGTAAGCCCACTGTAAAACCAACTAGATACACACATTCCAAATGTTAAAACATAAGCACTTTCATTCCAAAAGTGAATTAATAAGGAACTTCATCAGATAAAAAATGACCATCCATTCATCACAATATAAAGTATACGAATCGCCCAATCAGGTTAATTAATAACACCCCCCAAAAAAGAACCAATAGAGGCTTCTGCAACTAGACACACCTCTGAATAGAAAATCACTGCATTTTGCACAATGTAACTAAAACTGATTGAAAAAAAAACAAATTATACATTACATGTCACTTAAAGTGAATGCATGGTTCTAAAAAGCAATTATTATTATCTTTTGGCCCTTTTAGTTTTAAGAGGCTTTTAATAGATTGAGTTTTCATTCAATCCTGGCCAAAACCAAACATTTAACCAAAGCTGCCATGCAAGTTCAGTTTTTTCTAATAGTAATGGCCAGGCCCCTCTCCTCTCTGAAGCATTCAGTATTTCTAAAACAATAAGCTTAAACTCATAGCCATAATTATTAGTAATATGCTTAGCCAGAGCATTAGTTTCTTTTTTTGATCTAATGTCACTTAGATGTTCACCTATTCTATTTTTCAGCTTGCGTTCAGTTTGGCCCACATAAAAACATGAGCATAAAGAGCAAACCACACATTAAGCTATTTTTACTGAATTACAGGAGGGTCTACCATAAATTCTAATTTTAAAATCATTAATAGTGATCTCACTAACCTCTAAAATATAACGACAGTAAACACAGGCTCCACTTTATACATAGTCCCTGTCTTTTTCTGTTCAAACTGGTTCTCAAAAAGATTTTTAAGGTTCAAACCCTTTTTGTAGACAAAAGTGGGTTTTTTATCCACATGGACACTTACATCCTTCTCTCTTTTCAAAATTTCCCAATTCCTAAGTAAGTACTGGTTGTGTACTACATGTGACTACAATCTCCCGTATTCTCCATATGTCTGGACTATGGGGTAGGGCTGCAAGACGAAAGCATTTTCTTACACAGAAAAACATCCAGGCCCAGCTAAAATTTGCAAAACAATACATCACGTCTCCCAAAAGCATGTGGAAAATGTGTTATGGTCTGATGAGACCAAGGTTGAACTTTATGGCCACAATTCTAAAGGGTACGTTTGGCACAAAAACAACACTTCGCATCACCAAAAGAACACCATCCCCACAGTGAAGCATGGTGGTGGCAGTATCATGCTTTGGGGTTGCTTTTCTTTAGCTGGAATTTAGGCTTTAGTCAAGGTGGATGGAATTATGAACAGTTCCAAATACCAGTCACTTTTGGCACCAAACCTTCAGGTGTCTGCTAGAAAGCTGAAGTTGAAGAAGAATTTCATCTTTATAGCATGACAATGACCTCAAGCATACATCAAAATCAGCAAAATAATGGCTTCACCAGAAGGAAATTAAATTTTTGGCATGGCCCAGCCAGTGCCCAGACCAAAATCCAATAGAAAATCTGTGGGGTGACCTGAAGAGGGCTGTGCACAAGAGATGCCCTCACAATCTGACCGATTTGGAATGCTTTTGCTAGGATGAATAGGCAAATATTGCCAAATCAAGATGTACCATGCTGATAGACTCCAACCCAAGAAGACTGAATGCTGTAATTAAATCAAAAGGTACTTCAACAAAGTATTAGTTTAAGGGTGTGTGCACACATCAAAGTATTAGTTTAAGGGTGTACACACTTAAGCAACCAGCGTATTGTACATTTTTTATTTTTTATATTTTTTCCCTTAGCAGATTTGTTTGCTTTTCAATTGAATTGTACAGTTTATAGGTTACAATAAAGGTGGGAAAAGTTTTGAAATTATTGATTGTGGTCTCATTTTCTTATATCACATAAACCTGGCATTTTAACAGGGGTGTGTAAACTTTTTTATATCCATATATATATATATATATATATATATATATATATATATATATATATATATATATATATAGAAACTGCCAAACTCCAAGAACCAAAAATTCACAAAGGCACAGGACCACCAAGAGCTGGAATCAATAATTTATTTAGCGCTTTCGTTAGTTGTGAACTATGACTTCTGAAGAAGTCATAGTTCACAACTGACGAAAGCGCTAAATAAATTATTGATTCCAGCTGTTGGTGGTCATGTGCCTTTGTGAATCTATATATATATATATATATATATATATATATATATATATATATATATATATATATATATATATATATATATATATATATATATATATATATATAAAAAACGAAAAACAAAACCAGGAGGTAAAGCAGTCACAAATAGCTCCCAAACTCCAAATCCAATGAATAGTTGTTGAACACAGCTTTATTTAAAATCAAGTAGCGTTTTCGCTGCTGTAACTACTGCAGCTTCTTCAGAACAAGCATAAAAGTAAAACTAGCGCCAAAAATTTAAATAGCAATTCGGAGGTGTGGCCAACAACATCACTTCCTCAAAGGCGCTGAAATACTTTAAATTTAACAATCGCTAGACAAATAAATGTGAACAAATCTAATATTTGCATCAACGTAAAACAAAATGATCAATGGCCATAAAATGAAATTTATGGCCAGGATTGCGGGAAATGTGTTTAGATAAAGCACTATCCATTTTACCAGTTCTAATTGCATAAATGTGCTGGTATATCCGCTCTCGCAATTTTCGATCGGTTTTACCTATATAGAATCCATGGCAACAGTCGCAGAAAGCCACATACACAACTGATTTGGTCTCGCAATTAATTCTATGATGAATAGTGTATCTTTTATCTCTAATAGTGAATGTTTCACCTGTTTTTACTAGTCCACACCAATTACATGAGCCACAAGTAAAGGAACCTTTCTGTCTAATGAAAGAGTTTGCAGAAGAATTCCTTTGTAGGATCTCTTTTATATTAGTACCTCTTCTGTAAACCACTCTTGGACAAATACCTAACTTATCCAAAAGGAAGGAGTCACTACTGATGAAATGCCAGTTCTTACAAATTGAACTCCAAACCAGTTTAGACTCAATATTAAAAGTAGTAATAAAACTAGTTGAGAATTTCAACTTCCTATGGTTCTCCGTTTTTAAATTTAAAAAGTTATGGGTTTCTGTCCCATTCCCACCAGCTTCATTTTATGGCCATTGATCATCCGCCCCCTAACATTAGAGGTGGCCCTCTTACCTTAATGTTAGAAATTCGAGAACTAGAATGGCAATTAAGACTTGATGCATTTAATGTCCCAGGTCTTAATGAGAACTGCAATATTTCAGCAGTTCTCAAGTTAAAGAGTTATATGGTATTTTTTAATAATAAATTCTATATTTTTTAATAACAAATTCTATACTTTTATATTAATATTAATATTTCAAAAGCCTGTTTTAATTTAATGTTATATTTGCTATAATTATAAGACTTCTAATTTACAAACACAATAAATATATAAAAAAAAAAAAAAAAAAAAACCTACTCTAAAACACTTGTTGGTTACACTATTTATATTTCTCATGTAATATGTATCCATTGAGGTGATTTTATAAATATTGTTGGTGTGATAGTGTTTTTACAACACTGTGATATATTCATTTTGTTTTACGTTGATGCAAATATTAGGTTTGTTCACATTTTTTTGTTTAGCGATTGTTAAATTTAAAGTATTTCAGCGCCTTTGAGGAAGTGATGTTGTTGGCCACACCTCCGAATTGCTATTTAAATTTTTGGCGCTAGTTTTACTTTTATGCTTGTTCTGAAGAAGCTGCAGTAGTTACAGCAGCAAAAACGCTACTTGATTTTAAATAAAGCTGCGTTCAACAACTATTCATTGGATTTGGAGTTTGGGAGCTATTTGTGACTGCTTTACCTCCTGGTTTCGTTTTTCGTTGTTTGGATTTACCTTTACCAGTTTGTGTTTTATATATATATATATATATATATAATACACCAAACAAGTCCAGCACTCAAATAAAGAAAAACAATAAATCAGCCGTTTTGGAAGTAAAGGCTTTATTAAGCCAAAAAAACAGTCTGCCCCACAGACCGGTTTCGCTCTAACTGAGCGTCATCAGTGTGATACAGCAGTATAGGCACATCACGCATTTATGCGTGCTTTCAAATTTGCACTTCTCTTCCTTAAAGCGATATTACGCTAATACAGTTAAAGATGAAAAAATACAATTTTAAAATAGAACCAAATGTAGTTCTATGATGTTAAATAATATACATTAGCCCAAACACATAAATCCTCTAAATACACTATAAATAACATTATAGATTCCCTATTAACTATAAAAATAGTTAAATAAAAGATATGAATTCACATATATAAATATACACACATAAATTTATGTGTATATATATAAAAGAGAGCACAAAACCACATCCTATCACCACATTATATTAATCCTAAAATAAGGACATAAAAATTAGGGACACAAAAATATTTATGTTTCCTACACATACATCTCTAACCAAAAATATGCGTGTGTATGCATGCATACATGTGTATTTCCATACCCTTGATGTATTATATTAAATACATATACTATGCACAAACATCATGTTGGTTTTGAAATATAAACACAGGCATACAAACCCACACAAATACATTTTTACATTTGGACATATCCCCATCCAAAAGACAAATGTATAAAAAGAAATAAATGTATATGTCATCACACAAAATGCAAAAAATGCAAAAGACACAAAAAGAGAAATGCAAAAACCAACCATAATCTAGAAAATTATGGTCTATCTAGGGAAGGAGCAACTACCAATGGTCATTCAAACCCGGCTTAAATAAAGCCCCTAAGTTAACTATCCATCTACGTTCTTTATTAGTTAATATTTTATGTTTAAATGCATCCCCTTTAATCATATCATTCACTTTATCAATGCCAACAAAAACAAAATGAGCTGCAGGATGATTTAGAATGTGCTTATACAGAGCACTTCTCATCCTCTTGCATTTTATATCACTGAGATGGGTGGCAATCCTTTGTTTTAGATGGCACGAAGTCTGTCCAATATAAAAAGAGCCACATCTACACAAAGCCATATATACCACCGATGATGTACTACATGTGATAAAACATCTAATATCATAAACCTTACTAGTGTTGGCTGAGGTAAAGGTTACCGTCTTAGACATTAAATTGCAATATTTACAGTGTCCACAAAAAGTGCTACCCTTCCTGGAAGAATCTAATAAGCTAGTAATTTTACCCTTTTTATAGTGTGATAGATATTCACCCAATTTTTTACCTCTCCTAAATCCAAACTGGCACTGATTACCCAAAATTGAATGTAATAAAGGGTCGTTGTGTAGAATAAACCAATATTTATCAATAACCTGTTTAATTAAATAGGTATTTGTAGCATAAGTGGTGATAAACCGAATGTTCTCACCCTTCAATGTCTGCTTTGGTACATCTACACTATCCTTCAGAAGCAAATCCCTTCCCAGGTTCCTATTGACATCAAAAGCCTCCTTAATGTTTCCAGTTTTGTAACCCCTATTTTTAAATCTAAAAGATAAATCTTTTGCCATTTTGTTATAGTCATTTACATCAAAACAAACAGTCTTCATTCTCCTAATATATATATATATATATATATATACACACACACACACATATATATATATATATATATATATATATATATATATATATATATATATATATTCATATATGTTATTTGCCTTTCGGCTTTTTCCCGGTAAGAAGTCGCCATAGCGGAACTCCGGTCTGCTAATGATTGGCAGTAGATTTTTATGAAGCGCCGAGGTGCTAGCTCAACGCCCAACCTTCAACGAAGGCACACCCATTAACACACGCATGTCTTTCAAACACTACCCAACCACAGGGAGGACATGCAGACTCCACACAGAAGGCACTCCCAAGCCAAGAATCGAACGGGAGAACCTCTTGCTGTAAGGTAACAATGCTACTGCCGTACCTCCGTGGCATACCTATATTTATATATATATATATATATATATATATATATATATATATATATATATATATATATATATATATATATATATATATATATATATATATATATATATATATATATATATATATATATATATATATTTTTTTTTTTTTAAAGAATAGACACATTATTTTTCATGTCAAGCACCTATACCATATAAGATATATATGACCCCATCATTGCATCAGTCTTTATTCATTTTAAAATCTGATTTAAAAAACATACTGTGGCACTGCTGTAATAATCAAATCAATGATGTTAGAAAACAGACAGTGTATCACGCTGATAAATATTCAGAAAATCCTAGATTTAATTTCAGTTTTGTCCATTACCTCACCTAAAATAAACCACAAAGGAAATGAAAAATGTCATAAGTGAGACAGAAACACTTGTGATTACATAGAAATAAATGTGCAAGAAGCAAGCAAACTTGACAGCAGGGCTTGTAAAACTGATAAATTTAACAGAAGTGAAAGTCGCCTAAAGGTAGCAGACTGGCTGATGAATGACCTTTTGACAGTGTAATGAAAGAGTGTGAGTTAATTTGGCATCTTGCCTTCAAATGTGAAGCATGGAAGAAAAAATACACTCACTAATATATGTTTAAAAGTGTTACATAGTCATCTTACATATTTTAAATGGTGGTTATTAAATAAATGATATGCATATTATGCTTTTATGTTTAAAATATTTTCCCATTCATGCAATGCTCTTTAAAACATTTCTAAAAACAGTATTTTTTTCTTTCTGTTTTACCTTCTGTACATGAGGAAAAATCTGCTACAATGCTTTTGAATTTGACGAGCCTGTGTAACACACTATATTGACCTATTTAACAGAGGGGCATTGACAGTGACTGGCACTTGTTGCAGTAATGACACATTACAGCACCTTTGTATACAGGGCTTACCACAAGTGGAACTGTGCCCTAGGCAAAGAGCTCCATGGCCCCCTCACTGCCTACTGCTTCACCCCTGTATATATTCTCCATTGCCCCCATTCTCCCCCATCTTGGACTCCCCCACACCATACTTTTTCTCTGTTAGCTCACATTTTGCCTTACTCATCAGCTTTTTTCATAAAGCTATGGCTTCCCTATGTTCAGAGGAGCATTTTTTCACTTTTGTTTTAAACCTTTTCATCCAGTGAAGGCTTGAACAAAAATTATGATTTAGGAAATAAATTCAGTCTGTTTTTGTTGAGCTTAATTTTTCACTCTCTTGTTACAGTAATAAATGTGCAGGAAACAGTTAAGATGCAGGTGGTCTGGGTGCCTGACCAGAATGTTATGGATTCTCTGAGGTGCATTTTGGAGCATTTTCCCAACTTTTGATCCAGTGTTGACCTGAACAAAAAATCACGAGTAAGAAAGTAATTTCAGTCTTTTATTTTTTCTTTCAAGGAAGACATAAGTTGTGCCCAAGGCTTAATGTTTAGAACTGACAAATTAGTACTCCGCAATAAACTATCACGACAAATCTTTGAGATGATATATAAATTCTATCTTGGAATAATGCCTGCTTCCCCCCCCAAAAAAAAGACACTCAGGTGTTGGATTGGGATGGATGCAGAGGTTCAAAACGCCACAGTCATGTAAACTATATATATATGTAGCATGCCTCTACACTCCTTAACCTCATGCCCCAAATGATGCCACCTGCATACATGCCTGATGGGTAATTGTACGGAAGACAGTACACTATCTCTACATACGCTATAGTAACCTTCACACACCTCTGAGGTCTGTGATGAAAAGTCAAAGAAATCATGACCACACTGTCCACAGACCCAGTACAAGCAGTCATGAACAAAGCTATAGACATATTCAAAGTTATTTTTTCCAGTTTGGATTTGGATTGCTTTCATTGTTTTCACTTGTATTGTTCTACTGGAAGGGGTTAGGGTTTTGAATTTTTGTCTTTTCCTTTTGGATTGGTTCATTTTTTTTAATGAGTAGAGTTTCTGTTGATTTTTCTGTTTTGAATCATTCTTCTCAACTGCCTAGATTTCCACCGAATGTCCAGATTTTTAACTCATGTTTTTCGCCAGGTCCTCATCAAATTTGTCTTTCTTTGGCACTTCAGTTAGAATTGAATTCACTAAATAAAGACAGACATTTGAGATACAGACTTTATAACCTTCAGAAAATGAATAGCAACACAAAACATTTTATTATAGCAACTTTCTAAGTTTATAAGAGTGTTGTTCAAAATGTATCCCTATTTTTGGGCCTTTGTCCCATCATTACTTTTGGCTTTGTCCAGATTTTTGTACAGAGAAGTTGAAAGGTATGTATTTTGTGACAGCAAGCACATTTTTTTAATTTTAGATTTTACTCCAGTTGAGTAGTTGTAAAAGGTGAATTTAGGTTGGGGGTTTCGTTTCTATTTTTTTTTTTTGTAATTAGAGATAGTATTCTTTTTTGGAGTTGAGTAGTTATAAAAGGTGAATTTAGGTTGGGGGTTTCATTTCTATTTTTTTTTTTTGTAATTAGAGATAGTATTCTTTTTGGAGTTGGTGATATTTCTTTATTTCTTCCTTGTGTGTTTTGAGGTTGGGTTTACTCTGCTAAGGAAATAGGCCGGGCTATCATTTTATGAAGGGAGAATTCCAAATTTAGGTCATGGAAAATCTTAGGGATTGTGTTTGTATTTTGATGCTTTGGGACTGTGTGGATTTTTGCAATAGAGCTGACAACATGAATAATGGCTTTGCTTATTAAGATAACTACTAGTTAGCTTTAAGCAATATTCTGAATGTTTAAGGTTAGAGCATTGTAGTCATGTGGAACAATTTCATTTGTTAGTGTGATCTGCTGTGGTGACCCCTGATCAGGAAAAGCTGAAAAAAGAAGTACCATGCTGGCATGAGTAGAAATGTTTCCTTGTATGCAATATTTTATTTATGGGCTGGATTTCAAAACAACCTACACTTGTGAAAGAGGCACTGTACAGAAGTTATGACCATTAGAAACACTGACTGGAGATGATGTATTCAAATGAAAAAGTATGCAGTTCCTCACTGATTGTTGGTTCCTTGCATATGGTTCCATACTGTTGTTGAGCCATGCTGAGACAGTACAAGGTGGATGTGAAAATTGATGTAGAAAGCCAGTATTTCTCCACAGACCATAATCAGAGAAAACAGAAGTGCTGTCAAAACTAGCTTCTCTAGTACTCCAGGCCCGTGTAATACACAGGACATGATGTCATGTGGATTTCCTGAGAGTCTGTGGCATCACACATGAAACCATATATCTAACTATATAAATTACAGATGCCACAACCTTCATCATCTGTACAGCCTAACCAGTTGCACAAAGGTCAATTTTAGGCATGCGCATCCAGTGTATATAATAACTGTGAATTACAGGACCCATTATTGTCATTCTGTTGCTGTAATTCGGTGGTAAAGTTGACTACATGCTGCCTGCTCGCTGATGTCTTCTAACTAGTTTGACCTCCAGCACATCCGTAACAGAGAACAGACATAGTAGTTATGTTGCTAACAGGTGATGAGTGCAGAGGAGCGGAAAAAGTTGAGCTCAAAGCATTTGTGAAGTGGAAGAAGTATTCAGGCTAGGAGCAGATCCTAGGGTGGGAGCAGCTGATTTGTAATGCAAAGCATTCAGGCTAGGACCAGATCCTATGGTGGGAGCAGCTAATTTATAATGCAAATGAGGTTAGGCAAATCAGACTGGTCACAGTGTGCTGACACACTGTCACAGTCTTCAAATCAAGACAAGTCTCTGAGGCTATGTGGCCATGACTATTCACCTCCATTCCATGTCTGGGTTGAGCAGTCTGAGCATGAGAACAACTAGCCCAAGAAAAATCCAGAAGCACTTTCATGAATTGCTCTTCCAGCATTTCCTGCATGAATCTCAACAGCTTCCGAAGGTACATTTTTGACATCATTACACACTTCTTTGAGCATTTGTGATATAGCATGCAATGTCCTGGTATATATCACATAAGAACCTATAATCTGGCTGACCAGATGCTTGTTCATTATTCAATTACAGCAGCATGTGTAGATGCAAAATATTCATGGAAACAACACCAATGACTATGCTTATGTGGTCATCTTTGGAAGCACTTGATGAAAAAACCCTGCTTGTCTGAGTACCCTCCAGCCCAATGGGCTTGTCACAGCAGATATTATAACAGTAACAGTAGTTACACCACAAGTGTTTTCCACAAGTGTGCCCTGAGTGTCACTGGTTGTGCCCTGGCTACTCATACCATCACTCCTGGATGGGGACAATGTGCTAGTTTCTCCTGAGTCATTATCTAGATCTCTGTAGCTGCAGATGAAAAAGACATGGTATCAGTAGCAGTGCTGACTCTCTCTGAATGGTGACCAGCCAGGGCTGTAATAAAAGTAGCATGAGAGAACTGCAATCCATATAATGATTACTGAAATATAACTTGAAACAATACCTAATGATTGTACATGAATAACCATCTTACTGTCTGGATTCCATATTTGTTATTCATGGGGTGTTTGTAAGGAAATACACGCAATATGGTCCACATGTCATTATTCAATGAAGGCTCTGCTGTTTGTATTTGAATATAATATACCACACATACCTGCTACCTCATCAGGTGACTGAGCAGTGTAGACATGGCTCCCCAACAGCCTTCTCAACTGGCCCTATTTTAGAGAAACATTTCTATTTTCAGGCCTGATTTATCCCTGCCCATGAAGTATATATCTCTAGGAGCATATTCTTATTTTCAAGCTTGATTTACCCCTTCTCATAATTTTCTGGATTTCTCCTCATCTCACATGATTTCTGAAGATGCTTAGTACACAGAAAACCAAACTCCATGTCCAATGTACTAGTGGCACCAATGATTTAAAGAAAATTGACATGCATCTTATATATCCCTTTTTTAGAAGCAAAAATAAATGACCCTCTGCTAAAATTTTTGTAATACAATTCATTAAAGTCTACAGATTTTACACTGACTCTGAGACTGTTTATATTTTTTCAGCATTTTTGTTACCCTATTTGTGTTTCACAGTAGTTTTCCACATTCATACTAAAAGTGTGAAGAGTTATATGCTAATTGGTATTCAGATTTTATATTTATTAGATGTCTTCATTTTTTGCTGGATGTACCTACATTTCAAGGACCTTTGTTCCTATTTTTAGTGTCTGCAGGTTGAGAGATATGCTCCCAAGTCTACAGTAAATTCACACAGAAACAGTGTAGATGTAAGATTTAGCAAATGACTAGTACCTAGTGACACCAGGAATGCTTCACTGACCGGGGGTATGTGATTCCTGAAGTGCAATGACAATTGGCCTTGATGTCCTCAGTCTTTTCATCATGTATGTCATGCACGTTTGTGATACATGACAGGAGACCTGCATTATGTGACCATGACTGTCTACTTTACTCACTGTATGGACTACATCCTTCCACCAGTGGTTTGTCTGCACCCATCACCCCGCTGCTATGACCAGGCCATACTGTGTGTGTGAGGAACTCTAGTCTTCCACAACTCTAGAATTATTATGCCATGTTCTCTGAAATTAGGTGTTACATGTAGAAAGATATTTAGACATGCATCATTATCAAAAAATAATTTGATGTAGTATAGGCATTGTCACAATTAAAGGTTCATAGCAGGTATCACATATTCAGAGAAGAAAATAGGCTGGCTACAGATATTAATGTATTAATCAGTTTGTTTATTTATTGAATGTGTTAACCAGATAGGTAGGCAGGTCTAAGGACTCTTTTTAGCCATAACCTGGGCCACAGACAATATTTGAACATTCATTCATTCTTTGATTAACTATTCACGGAAATTCAGGGAGGAGGAAGATAGGAACTCTATCCTTGCACCACTTGATACAAGGCAGAGAAACTGATCTTGAACAAGAAACCAGCCCATCACAGGATGCACACACTTGTTTAGCTGTGGACAATCTGGACGAATACCAGTTCGTCTACTGCATACTTTGAGATGTAGTAGGAAAAGTAGAGCACCTGCTGAACACCTGAATGTTCACAGAGAGGAGAGGCAAAAGTCTGAATGTGCTTTGCAAACATATACTGTAATTGCAGAAGTTAGACTGCAAGCACACTAGATTCAAGCATGTAAGCACAGAGAATAACCACCTCACAGAGAACATTCAGTCATTAATCATGTGGGTTATTTACTAATACAGCTATATAGGTAGCATTTACATTCATTATAAAGACAGATTAGTTACAAATGAGGATGTTTTAGCAATTGCACAGCTAAATTCAGGAGGTAGCTTAGAATACTGCTTTTGGTGAAAAAACACTTTCACGGAAGTGTGCTCGACCATTTCAGTTTTGTTGAAACTTGCCATCTGTAATTAGTCCTATATCTATCTAGCTATAAATATATATATATATATATATATATATATATATATATATATATATATATATATATATATATATATATATATATATATATATATATATATATATATATATATATATATATATACACAAATATACAGAGAGAGGGTTTATATGTAAACAAGCCATTCAGCTATTTTTCTGTATAGGAATGTAAGGGCAAGTTCTTATTTTCCACAAACTGAAATAATTCAGCCATGATGATAGACACAAGTTACAAAATATTCACACATTGTAAACACTACAACATGCTTGTTCAGTCTTTGTTAACATTTGTTTGCAAAAAGTGCAGAATCTGCAGAAGTGGGCAACACTACATGAAACAGAAGCACAGACTCTAGTACACAGAATCATTTCTCTTATACAACTTCTAAATGTCAATATCTACTTTTTTGAGACATTTTGGTTGACAAAGCAGATGGTCAACAAGTATGCAAGATCGGCAACCCCTGGGCTGGGGGTTATGTCTCTTCCCAAGGGTTTGTGAAATCACAGAGTTAATATGTATAAGTAGCAGGGACTGTGGAGGGTGCAGCAGTTTTCTTTTGCATGGCCTTTGGTTGTGTCTTGGAGAATGCATGTTAACAAGTCAATCTTTTTTTCTGTTTTTCAAGATTTTGAGATAAAAATTTTTAGTGTCTACCGACAGAAGTTAACATTAACATCATTAAATCCATACAGACTATCTACCATCTGGCTACTAAATACCTTTTCCCCCTTATGTGTGCGTATATATTTTGGGTCCTTCCCATTCATCGAGTGTGTGTTTGGTGGACAGCTAGTCAACGGTCGTCTGAAACTGAACAATTCTTGGGATTTGGGAATATGTCCTTACTCCATGTTTGTACAATCTCGGAGTTAGAATATATATATATATAGATATATATATATATATATATATATATATATATATATATATAGATATATATATATATATATATATATATATATATATATATATATATATATATAACATTTGCATGGAGTGTTGGAGTGTAGTGGGTGCAGTGGCAAGGTTATTTTTCAGAGAATGCTTAGTTGCTAGTTGATGTATGCAGTTTTGATGTCAAGGCATAGATGTTTATGAATACACCCATATATAAAACAGAGATTTGAAAAAACACAGCTAATCCATTTTTTTCAAAAATGCAGGAGTGATTGTTTAATTTCGATGGTACGTATAACAGAATGGTGTAGATATTAAAGTTATATTTTTTTGAGTTTGGTGAATAGTGTTAGAGGGGACGAGAGTGTTGATGCATATGTATGTGAGACAGGGTTAGGGTCAGGGATAGGTAAAGGGATGGATGTAGTGTTATTAGTGCATGTTTTTACGCAGTTCTGTGAGTGAGTGTGTCTTGTGCACTGGCAAGTTTTTATAATGGTAAGGTGCAAGGTTATAATTGGGAGAAGGGGTTCCACCCACCTGTGCCACCTTATTAATGGGTGCTTATCCCAATGCTGCCCTTTCCCCAACCCTACTCTTACACCTAACCATAACACTGTCCCTATTCAAAGAAATTCAAGGCTAGTCTTTTCAGTCTTAATATCAGGAGGTGAAATAGTTTTCCTTTCTTGGTATTTTTTAGTTCAAGTTTTTTTTGTGTTCGATATTCTTTATATTTGGGCATTGTGTCGATATTAAGAATGCTCGACCATAAATATATAAACTGTATATATAGATACAGACACGCACACACACACACACACACACACACACACACACACACACACACACACACACACACACACACACACACACACATATGAATAAACAGATGTGCAGATGTAATTCAAAACAGTTGAATATTCATTTGTATGGTAATCAGGTGTGGTTGAATTTAGTGTGATATAGTGTATGTAAGCAGAAGTGAGCAGGAACATTAATATTTGAATGAAAAAGTGGTGGTTGTGAAGATGTACAAGGCTGTGTTATAGCAGTTGTTAGGAATATGCAAGTATTAGCATGTTAAGATTAGAGTAAAGGTTAGGTAAGGGATATAGGGTCGGTGCTGTGCATGTTTTGTGTTCTGTCTGTTCTGTAAAGGTTAGGTAAGGGGACAGGGTAAGTGTTGTGCATGTTTTGTGTTCTGTGTGTTCTGTAAAGGTTAGGTAAGGGGAGAGGGTTGGTGCTGTGCATGCTTTGTGTTCTGTGTGTTCTGTAAAGATTAGGTAAAAGGAAACAGTTGGTGTTGTGCATGTTTTGTGTTCTGTGTGTTCTGTAAAGTTTAGGCAAGGGGACAGGGTCTGTGTTGTGCATGGTTTGTGTTCTGTGTGTTCTGTAAAGATTAGGCAAAAGGAAAGGGTTGGTGTGCATGTTTTGTGTTCTGTGTGTTCTGTAAAGGTTAAGTAAGGGGACTGGGTCAGTGTTGTGCATGTTTAGTGTTCTCTGTGTTCTTTAAAGGTTAGGTAAGGGGACAGGGTCGGTGTTGTGTATGTTTTGAGTTCTGTGGGTTCAGTAAAGGTTAGGTAAGGGGACAGGGTCAGTGTTCTGCATGGTTTGTGTTCTGTGCGTTCTGTAAATGTTAAGTAAGGGGACTGGGTCAGTGTTGTGCATGTTTAGTGTTCTCTGTGTTCTTTAAAGGTTAGGTAAGGGGACAGGGTCAGTGTTGTGCATGGTTTGTGTTCTGTGTGTTCTGTAAAGGTTAGGTAAGGGTACAGGGTCGGTGTTGTGCACGTTTTGCATTCTGTGTGTTCTGTAAAGGTTAGGTAAGGGGACAGGGTCGGGGTTGTGCACGTTTTGTGTTCTGTGTGTTCTGTAAAGGTTAGGTAAGGGGACAGGGTCGGGGTTGTGCATGTTTTGTGTTCTGTGTGTTCTGTAAAGGTTAGGTAAGGGGACAGGGTTGGGGTTGTGCATGTTTTGTGTTCTGTGTGTTCTGTAAAGATTAGGCAAGGGGACAGGGTCGGGGTTGTGCATGTTTTGTGTTCTGTGTTTTCTGTAAAGGTTAGGTAAGGGGACAGGGTCGGTGTTGTGCATGTTTTGTGTTCTGTGTGTTCTGTAAAGGTTAAGTAAGGGGACAGGGTCGGGTTGTGAATGGTTTGTGTTCTGTGAGTTCTGTAAAGGTTAGGTAAGGGGACAGGGTCAGTGTTGTGCATGGTTTATGTTCTGTGTGTTCTGTAAAGGTTAGGTAAGGGGACAGGGTCGGTGTTGTGCACGTTTTGTGTTCTGTGTGCTCTGTAAAGGTTAGGTAAGGGGACAGGGTCGGGGTTGTGCATATTTTGTGCTCTGTGTGTTCTGTAAAGGTTAGGTGAGGGGACAGGGTCAGGGTTGTGCATGTTTTATGTTCTGTGTGTTCTGTAAAAGTTAGGTAAGGGGACAGGGTCAGCTTTGTCCATGTTTTGTACTCTGTGTTTTCTGTAAAGGTTAGGTAAAGGGACAGGGTCAGTGTTGTGTTTTGTCTTCTGTGTGTTCTGTAAAGGTTAGGTAAGGGGACAGGGTTGGTGTAGTGCATGTTTTGTGTTGTGTGTGTTCTGTAAAGGTTAGGTAAGGGGACAGGGTTAGTGTTGTACATGTCTTGTGTTCTGTGTGTTCTGTAAAGGTAAGGTAAGGGGGCAGGGTCGGGGTTGTGCATGTTTTGTTTTCTGTGTGTTCAGTAAAGGTTAGGTAAGGGGACAGGGTCGGTGTTGTGCATGTTTTGTGTTCTGTGTGTTGTGTAAAGTTTAGGTAAGAGGACAGGGTTGGTGTTGTGCATGTTTTGTGTTCTGTGTGTTCTGTAAAGGTTAGGTAATGGGTCAGGGTCGGGGTTGTGCATGATATGTGTTCTGTGTGTTCTGTAAAGGTTAGGTAAGGGGACAGTGTCGGGGTTGTGCATGTTTTGTGTTCTGTGTGTTCTGTAAAGGTTAGGTAAGGGGACAGGGTCAGGGTTGTGCATGTTTTGTGTTCTGTAAAGGTTAGGTAAGGGGACAGGGTCGGTGTTGTGCATGGTTTGTGTTCTGTAAGGGTTAGGTTAGGGAACAGGGTCAGGGTTGTGCATGTTTTGTGTTCTGTGAGTTCTGTAAAGGTTAGGCAAAGGGACAGAGTCGGGTTGTGCATGTCTTGTATTATGTGCATTCTGTAAAGGTTAGGTAAGGGGACAGGGTTGGTGTTGTGCATGTTTTGTGTTCTGTGTGTTCTGTAAAGGTTAGGTAAGGGGACAGGGTCGGTGTTGTGCATGTTTTGTGTTCTGTGTGTTCTCTAAAGGTTAGGTAAGGGGACAGGGTTAGTGTTGTACATGTTTTGTGTTCTGTGTGTTCTGTAAAGGTAAGGTAAGGGGACAGGGTGGGGGTTGTGCATGTTTTGTGTTCTGTGTGTTCAGTAAAGGTTAAGTAAGGGGACAGGGTCGGAGTTGTGCATGTTTTATGTTCTGTGTATTCTGTAAAGCTTAGGTAAGGGGACAGGGTCGGTGTTGTGCATGATTTGTGTTCTGTGTGTTCTGTAAAGGTTAAGTAAGGGGACAGGGTTGGGGCTCTGCATGTTTTGTGTTCTTTGTGTTCTGTAAAGTTTAGGTAAAAGAACAGGTTCGGTGTTGTGCATGTTTTGTGTTCTGTGTGTTTTTTAAAGTTTAGGTAAGGGGACAGGGTTGGTGTTGTTCATGTTTTGTGTTCTGTGTGTTCTGTAAAGGTTAGGTAATGGGTCAGGGTCGGGGATCTGTATGATATGTGTTCTGTAAAGGTTAGGTAAGGGAACAGGGTCAGTGTTGTGCACGCTTTGTGTTCTGTGTGTTCTGTAAAGGTTAGGTAAGGGGACAGGGTCTTTGGTTGTGCACGTTTTGTGTTCTGTGTGTTCTGTAAAGGTTAGGTAAGGGGAGAGGGTCGGGGTTGTGCATGTCTTTTTGTTCTGTAAAGGTTAGGCAAGGGGACAGGGTTGGGGTTGTGCATGTTTTCTGTTCTGTGTTTTCTGTAAAGGTTAGGTAAGGGGACAGGGTCGGTGTTGTGCATGTTTTGAGTTCTGTGGGTTCAGTAAAGGTTAGGTAAGGGGACAGGGTCAGTGTTGTGCATGTTTTGTGTTTTGTGTGTTCTGTAAAGGTTAGGTAAGGGGACAGGGTTGGTGTTCTGCATGTTTTGCCTTCTGTGTGTTCTGTAAAGGTTAGGTAAGGGGACAGGGTCAGTGTTGTGCATGTTTTGTGATCTGTGTGTTATGTAAAGGTTAGGTAAGGGGACAGGCTCGGTGTTGTGCATGTTTTGTGTTCTGTGTGTTCTATAAAGGTTAGGTAAGCGGACAGGGTTGGTGTTGCGTTTTGTGTTCTGTGTGTACTGTAAAGGTTAGGTAAGGGGACAGGGTCGGTGTTGTGCATGTTTTGTGTTGTGTGTGTTCTCTAAAGGTTAGGTAAGGGGACAGGGTTAGTGTTGTACATGTTTTGTGTTCTGTGTGTTCTGTAAAGGTAAGGTAAGGGGACAGGGTGGGGGTTGTGCATGTTTTGTGTTCTGTGTGTTCAGTAAAGGTTAAGTAAGGGGACAGGGTCGGAGTTGTGCATGTTTTGTGTTGTGTGTGTTCTGTAAAGCTTAGGTAAGGGGACAGGGTCAGTGTTGTGCATGATTTGTGTTCTGTGTCTTCTGTAAAGGTTAGGTAAGGGGACAGGGTTGGGGTTCTGCATGTTTTGTGTTGTGTGTGTTCTGTAAAGCTTAGGTAAGGGGACAGGGTCAGGGTTGTGCATGTTTTGTGTTCTGTGCGTTCTGTAAAGTTTAGGTAAGGCGACAGGGTTGGTGTTATGCCTCTTTTGTGTTCTGTGTGTTCTGTAAAGGTTAGGTAATGGGTCAGGGTCGGGGTTGTGCATGATATGTGTTCTGTGTGTTCTGTAAAGTTTAGGTAAGGGGACAGTGTCGGGGTTGTGCATGTTTTGTGTTCTGTGTGTTCTGTAAAGGTTAGGTAAGGGGACAGGGTCTTTGGTTGTGCACGTTTTGTGTTCTGTGTGTTCTGTAAAGGTTAGGTAAGGGGAGAGGGTCGGGGTTGTGCATGTCTTTTTGTTCTGTAAAGGTTAGGCAAGGGGACAGGGTTGGGGTTGTGCATGTTTTCTGTTCTGTGTTTTCTGTAAAGGTTAGGTAAGGGGACAGGGTCGGTGTTGTGCATGTTTTGAGTTCTGTGGGTTCAGTAAAGGTTAGGTAAGGGGACAGGGTCAGTGTTGTGCATGTTTTGTGTTTTGTGTGTTCTGTAAAGGTTAGGTAAGGGGACAGGGTTGGTGTTCTGCATGTTTTGCCTTCTGTGTGTTCTGTAAAGGTTAGGTAAGGGGACTGGGTCAGTGTTGTGCATGTTTAGTGTTCTGTGTGTTCTGTAAAGGTTAGGTAGTGGGTCAGGGTCGGTGTTGTGCATGGTTTGTGTTCTGTAAATGTTAGGTAAGGGGACAGTGTCAGGGTTGTGCATGTTTTGTATTCTGTGTGTTCTGTAAAGGTTAGGTAAGGGGACAGGGTCAGTGTTGTGCATGTTTTGTGTTCTGTGTGTTCTGTAAAGGTTAGGTAAGGGGACAGGGTCGGTGTTGTGCATGTTTTGTGTTCTGTGTGTTCTGTAAAGGTTAGGTAAGGGGACAGGGTCAGGGTTGTGCATGTTTTGTGTTCTGTGTGTTCTGTAAAGGTTAGGTAAGGGGACAGGGTCGGGGTTGTGCATGTTTTGTGTTCTGTGTGTTCTGTAAAGGTTAGGTAAGGGGACAGGGTTGGGGTTGTGCATGTTTTGTGTTCTGTGTGTTCTGTAAAGGTTAGGTAAGGGGACAGGGTCAGGGTTGTGCATGTTTTGTGTTCTGTGTGTTCTGTAAAGGTTAGGTAAAGGGACAGGGTCGGTGTTGTGCATGTTTTGTGTTCTGTGTGCTCTGAAAGGTTAGGTAAGGGGACACGGTCGGTGTTGTGCATGGTTTGTGTTCTCTGTGTCCTGTAAAGGTTAGGTAAGGGGACAGGGTCAGTGTTGTGCATGTTTTGTGTTCTGTGTGTTCTGTAAAGGTTAGGTAAGGGGACAGGGTCGGTGTTGTGCATGTTTTGTGTTCTGTGTGTTCTGTAAAGGTTAGGTAAGGGACAGGGTTGGGGTTGTGCATTTTGTGTTCTGTGTGCTCTGTAAAGGTTAGGTAAGTGGAAAAGGTCGGTGTTGTGCATGTTTTATGTTCTGTGTGTTCTGTAAAAGTTAGGTAAGGGGACAAGGTCGGCGTTGTCCATGTTTTGTACTCTGTGTGTTCTGTAAAGGCTAGGTAAGCGGACAGGGTCGGTGTTGTGTTTTGTGTTCTGTATGTTCTGTAAAGGTTAGGTAAGGGGACAAGGTTGGTGTTGTGCATGTTTTGTGTTGTGTGTGTTCTGTAAAGGTTAGGTAAGGGGACAAGGTTGGTGTTGTGCATGTTTTGTGTTCTGTGTGTTCTGTAAAGGTTAGGTAAGGGGACAGGGTCGGGGTTGTGCATGTTTTGTGTTCTGTGTGTTCTGTAAAGCTTAGGTAAGGGGACAGGGTCGGTGATGTGCATGTTTTGTGTTCTGTGTGTTCTGTAAAGTTTAGGTAAGGGGACAGGGTTGGTGTTATGCCTGTTTTGTGTTCTGTGTGTTCTGTAAAGGTTAGGTAATGGGTCAGGGTCGGGGTTGTGCATGATATGTGTTCTGTGTGTTCTGTAAAGTTTAGGTAAGGGGACAGTGTCGGGGTTGTGCATGTTTTGTGTTCTGTGTGTTCTGTAAAGGTTAGGTAAGGGGACAGGGTCAGGGTTGTGCATGTTTTGTGTTCTGTGTGTTCTGTAAAGGTTAGGTAAGGGGACAGGGTCGGTGTTGTGCATGGTTTGTGTTCTGTGTGTTCTGTAAAGGTTAGGTTAGGGGACAGGGTCAGGGTTGTGCATGTTTTGGGTTCTGCGTGTTCTGTAAAGGTTTGGCAAAGGGACAGGGTCGGGGTTGTGCATGATTTGTATTCTGTGTATTCTGTAAAGGTTAAGTAAGGGGACAGGGTCAGTGTTATGCACGTTTTGTGTTCTGTGTGTTCTATAAAGGTTAGGTAAGGGGACAGGGTCGGTGTTGTGCATGTTTTGTGTTCTGTGTGTTCTGTAAAGGTTAGGTAAATGGACAGGGTCGGTGTTGTGTTTTGTGTTCTGTGTGTTCTGTAAAGGTTAGGTAAGGGGACAGGGTCGGTGTTGTGCATGTTTTGTGTTCTGTGTGTTCTGTAAAGGTTAGGTAAGGGGACAGGGTCAGTGTTGTGCATGTTTTGTGTTCTGTGTGTTCTTTAAAGGTTAGGTATGGGGATAGGGTTGGGGTTGTGCATGTTTTGTTTTCTGTGTGTTCAGTAAAGGTTAGGTAAGGGGACAGGGTCGGGGTTGTGCATGTTTTGTGTTCTGTGTGTTCTGTAAAGCTTAGGTAAGGGGACAGGGTCAGTGTTGTGCATGATTTGTGTTCTGTGTCTTCTGTAAAGGTTAGGTAAGGGGACAGGGTTGGGGTTCTGCATGTTTTGTGTTGTGTGTGTTCTGTAAAGCTTAGGTAAGGGGACAGGGTCGGTGATGTGCATGTTTTGTGTTCTGTGTGTTCTGTAAAGTTTAGGTAAGGGGACAGGGTTGGTGTTATGCCTGTTTTGTGTTCTGTGTGTTCTGTAAAGGTTAGGTAAGGGGACAGGGTCGGGGTTGTGCATGTTTAGTGTTCTGTAAAGGTTAGATAAGGGGACAGGTTCAGTGCTGTGTATGTTTTGTGTTCTGTGTGTTCTGTAACAGTTAGGTAAGAGTACAGGGTCGGTGTTGTGCATGTTTTGTGTTCTGTGTGTTCTGTAACAGTTAGGTAAGAGTACAGGGTCGGTGTTGTGCATGTTGTGGGTTCTGTGTGTTCTGTAAAGGTTAGGTAAGGGGACAGGGTCGGGGTTGTGCATGTTTTGTGTTCTGTGTGTTCTGTAAACTTAGGTAAGGGGACAAGGTCGGTGTTGTGCATGTTTTGTGTTCTGTGTGTTCTGTAAAGGTTAGGTAAGGGGACAGGGTCGGTGTTGTGCATGGTTTGTGTTCTGTGTGTTCTGTAATGGTTAGGTAAGGGGACAGGGTCGGCGTTGTGCATGTTTTGTACTCAGTGTGTTCTGTAAAGGTTAGCTAAGGGGACAGGGTCAGTGTTGTGCATGTTTTGTGTTCTGTGTGTTCTGTAAAGGTTAGGTAAGGGGACAGGGTCAGTGTTGTGCATGTTTTGGATTCTGTGTGTTCTGTAAATGTTAGGTAAGGGGACAGTGTCAGGGTTGTGCATGTTTTGTATTCTGTGTGTTCTGTAAAGGTTAGGTAAGGGGACAGGGACAGGGTTGTGCATGTTTTGTGTTCTTTGTGTTCTGTAAAGGTTAGGTAAGGGGACAGGGTCGGGGTTGTGCATGTTTTGTGTTCTGTGTGTTCTGTAAAGGTTAGGTAAGGGGACAGGGTCGGGGTTGTGCATGTTTTGTGTTCTGTGTGTTCCGTTAAGGTTAGGTAAGGGGACAGGGTTGGGGTTATCCATGTTTTGTGTTCTGTGTGTTCTGTAAAGTTTAGGCAAGGAGACAGGGTTGGGGTTGTACATGTTTTGTTTTCTGTGTTTTCTGTAAAGGTTAGGTAAGGGGACAGAGTCGGTGTTGTGCATGTTTTGTGTTCTGTGTGTTCTGTATAGGTTAAGTAAGGGGACAGGGTCGGTGTTGTGCATGTTTTGTGTTGTGTGTGTTCTATATAGGTTAGGTAAGGGGACAGGGTCAGTGTTGTACATGTTTTGTGTTCTGTGTGTTCTGTAAAGGTAAGGTAAGGGGACAGGGTCGGGGTTGTGCATGTTTCGTGTTCTGTGTGTTCAGTAAAGGTTAGGTAAAAGGACAGGGTCTGTGTTGTGCATGTTTTGTGTTCTGTGTGTTCTGTAAAGTTTAGGTAAGGGGACAGAGTCAGAGTTGTGAACGTTTTGCGTTCTGTGTGCTCTGTAAAGGTTAGGTAAGGGGACATGGTCAGTGTTGTGCATTTTTTATGTTCTGTGTGTTCTGTAAAAGTTAGGTAAGGGGACAGGGTCGGCATTGTCCATGTTTTTTACTCTGTGTGTTCTGTAAAGGGTAGGTAAGCGGACAGGGTCGGTGTTGTGTTTTCTGTTCTGTGAGATCTGTAAAGGTTAGTTAAGGGGACATGGTCGGTGTTGTGCATGTTTTGTGTTGTGTGTGTTCTGTAAAGGTTAGGTAAGGGGACAGGGTCAGTGTTGTACATGTTTTGTGTTCAGTGTGTTCTGTAAAGGTAAGGTAAGGGGGCAGGGTCGGGTTTGTGCATGTTTTGTGTTCTGTGTATTCAGCAAAGGTTAGGTAAGGGGACAGTGACGGGGTTGTGCATGTTTTGTGTTCTGTGTGTTCTGTAAAGCTTAGGTAAGGGGACAGCGTCAGGGTTGTGCATGTTTTTTTTCTGTGTGTTCTGTAAATGTTAGGTATGGGGACAGTGTCGGTGTTGTGCATGTTTTGTTTTCTATGTGTTCTGTAAAGTTTAGGTAAGGGGGCGGGGTTGGTGTTGTGCATATTTTGTGTTCTGTGTGTTCTGTAATGGTTAGGTAATGGGTCAGGGTCGGGGTTGTGCATGACATGTGTTCTGTGTGTTCTGTAAATGTTAGGTAAGGGGACAGTGTCAGGGTTGTGCATGTTTTTTATTCTGTGTGTTCCGTAAAGGTTAGGTAAGGGGACAGGGACAGGGTTGCGCATGTTTTGTGTTCTTTGTGTTCTGTAAATGTTAGGTAAGGGGACAGGGTCGGTGTTGTGCATGGTTTGTGTTCTTTA
The DNA here is from genome assembly GCF_019279795.1 of Protopterus annectens. Taxonomy (NCBI): domain Eukaryota; kingdom Metazoa; phylum Chordata; order Ceratodontiformes; family Protopteridae; genus Protopterus; species Protopterus annectens. The sequence continues at coordinate 45,290,150 of NC_056751.1, read as the reverse complement.
AATGTTAGGTTAGGGGACAGGGACGGGGTTGTGCAAGTTTTGTGTTCTGTGTCGTCTGTAAAGGTTAGGCAAAGGGACAGGGTCGGGGTTGTGCATGTTTTGTATTCTGTGTATTCTGTAAAGGTTAGGTAAGGGGACAGGGTCAGTGTTGTGCATGTTTTGTGTTCTGTGTGTTCTGTAAAGGTTAGATAAGGGGACAGGTTCGGTGTTGTGCATGTTTTGTGTTCTGTGTGTTCTGTAAAGGTTAGGTAAGCGGACAGGGTCGGTGTTGTGTTTTGTGTTCTTTGTGTTCTGTAAAGGTTAGGTAAGGGGGCAGGGGCAGTGTTGTGCATGTTTTGTGTTGTGTGTTCTATATAGGTTAGGTAAGGGGACAGGGTCAGTGTTGTACATGTTTTTTGTTCTGTGTGTTCTGTAAAGGTAAGGTAAGGGGACAGGGTCAGGGTTGTGCATGTTTCATGTTCTGTGTGTTCAGTAAAGGTTAGGTAAAGGGACAGGGTCGGGGTTGTGCATGTTTTGTGTTTTCTGTGTTCTGTAAAGCTTAGGTAAGGGGACAGGGTTGGTGTTGTGCATGATTTGTGTTCTGTGTGTTCTGTACAGCTTAGGGATGCGGACAGGGTCGGTGTTGTGCATGTTTTGTGTTCTGTGTGTTCTGTAATGTTTAGGTAAGGGGACAGGGTTGGTGTTGTGCATGTTTTGTGTTGTGTCTGTTCTGTAAAGGTTAGGTAATGGGTCAGGGTCGGGGTTGTGCATGATATATGTTCTGTGTGTTCTGTAAAGTTTATGTAAGGGGACAGTGTCGGGGTTGTGCATGTTTTGTGTTCTGCATGTTCTGTAAAGGTTAGGTAAGGGGACAGGGTCAGGGTTGTGCATGTTTTGTGTTCTGTGTGTTCTATATAGGTTCAGTAAGGGGACAGGGTCAGTGTTGTGCATGGTTTGTGTTCAGTAAGGGTTAGGTTAGGGAACAATGTTGGGGTTGTGCATGTTTTGTGTTCTCTGAGTTCTGTAAAGGTTAGGCAAAGGGACAGGGTCGGGATTGTGCATGTTTTGCGTTCTGTGTGTTCTGTAAAGGTTAGGTAAAGGGACAGGGTCAGTGTTGTGCATGTTTTGTGTTCTGTGTGTTCTGTAAAGATTAGGTAAGGGGAGAGGGTCGGGGTTGTGCATGTTTTGTGTTCTGTGTGTTCTGTAAAGGTTAGGTAAGGGGACAGGGTCAGTGTTGTGCATGTTTTGGATTCTGCGTGTTCTGTAAAGGTTAGGTAAGGGGACAGGGTCAGTTTTGTGCCTGTTTTGTGTTCTGTGTGTTTTGTAAGGTTTAGGTAATGGGACAGGGTCGGGGTTGTGCATGTTTTGTGTTCTGTGTGTTCTGTAAAGTTTAGATAATAGGACAGGGTCAGTGTTGTGTATGTTTTGTGTTCTGTAAAGGTTAGGTAAGGGTACAGGGTCAGTGTTGTGCATGTTTTGGGTTCTGTGTGTTCTGTAAAGGTTAGTTAAGGGGACAGGGTTGGTGTTATGCATGTTTTGTGTTCTGTGCTTTCTATAAAGGTTAGGTAAGGGGACAGGGTCAGTGTTGTGCATGTTTTGTGTTCTGTGTGTTCTGTAAAAGTTAGGTAAGGGGACAGGGTCGGCGTTGCCCTAATTTTGTACTCAGTGTGTTTTGTAAAGGTTAGGTAAGCGGACAGGGTCAGTGTTGTACATGTTTTGTGTTCTGTGTGTTCTGTAAAAGTTAGGCAAAGGGACAGGGTCGGTGTTGTGCATGTTTTGCGTTCTGAGTGTTCGGTAATGCTTAGGTAAGGGGACAGGGTCGGTGTTGTGTATGATTTGTGTTCTGTGTGCTCTGAACGGTTAGGTAAGGGGACACGGTCGGTGTTGTGCATGTTTTGTGCTCTGTGTGTTCTGTAAAAGTTAAGTAAGGGGACAGGGTTGGGGTTGTGCATGTTTTATGTTCTGTGTGTTCTGTAAAGGTTACATAAGGGGACAGGGTCGATGTTGATCATGTTTTGTGTTCTTTGTGTTCTGTAAAGGTTAGGTAAGGGGACAGGGTTGGGGCTGTGCATGTTTTGTGTTCTGTGTGTTCTTTAAAGGTTAGGTATGGGGATAGGGTTGGGGTTGTGCATGTTTTGTGTTCTGAGTGTTCAGTAAAGGTTAGGTAAGGGGACAGGGTCGGGGTTGTGCATGTTTTGTGTTCTGTGTGTTCTGTAAACTTAGGTAAGGGGACAAGGTCGGTGTTGTGCATGGTTTGTGTTCTCTGTGTTCTGTAATGGTTAGGTAAGGGGACAGAGTCGGCATTGTGCATGTTTTGTAATAAGTGTGTTCTGCAAAGGTTAGGTAAGGGGACAGGGTCAGTGTTGTGAATGTTTTGAGTTCTGTGTGTTCTGTAAAGGTTAGGTAAGGGGACAGGGTGGGTGTTGTGCATATTTTGTGTTGTGTGTGTTCTGTAAAGGTTAGGTAAGGGGACAGGGTCAGTGTTGTGCATGTTTTGTGTTTTGTGTGTTCTGTAAAGGTAGGATAAGGGGACAGGGTCAGGGCTGTGCATGTTTTGTGTTCTGTGTGTTTAGTATTAGGTAAGGGGATAGGGTCGGGTTGTGCATGGTTTGTGTTCTGTGTGTTCTGTAAAGGTTAGGTAAGGGAACAGGGTCGGTGTTGTGCATGTTTTGTTTTCTGTGTGTTCTGTAAAGGTTAGGTAAGGGGACAGGGTCGGTGTTGTGTTTTGTGTTCTGTGTGTTCTGTAAAGGTTAGGTAAGGGGACAAGGTCGATGTTGTGCATGTTTTGTGTTGTGTGTGTTCTGTAAAGGTTAGGTAAGGGGACAGGGTCAATGTTGTACATGTTTTGTGTTCTGTGTGTTCTGTAAAGGTTAGGTAAGGGGGCAAGGTCGGTGTTGTGCATGTTTTGTGTTGTGTGTGTTCTGTAAAGGTTAGGTAAGGGGACAGGGTCAATGTTGTACATGTTTTGTGTTCTGTGTGTTCTGTAAAGGTAAGGTAAGGGGACAGGGTCGGGCTTGTGCATGTTTTGTGTACTGTGTGTTCTGTAAAGCTTAGGCAAGGGGACAGGGTCGGTGTTGTGCATGATTTGTGTTCTGTGTGTTCTGTAAAGTTTAGGTAAGGGGATAGGGTTGGGGTTCTACATGTTTTGTGTTCTGTGTGTTCTGTAAAGCTTAGTTAAGGGGACAGGGTCAGTGTTGTGCATGTTTTGTGTTCTGTGTGTTCTGTAAAGTTTAGGTAAGGGGACAGGGTCGGTGTTGTGCATGTTTTGTGTTCTGTGTGTTCTGTAAAGGTTAGGTAAGGGGACAGGGTCGGGGTTGTGCATGTTTTGTGTTCTGTGTGTTCTGTAAAGGTTAGGTAAGGGGACAGGGTCAGTGTTGTGTATGTTTTGTGTTCTGTGTGTTCTGTAACAGTTAGGTAAGAGTACAGGGTCGGTGTTGTGCATGTTTTGGGTTCTGTGTGTTCTGTAAAGGTTAGGTAAGTGGATAAGGTCGGTGTTGTGTTTTGTGTTCTGTGTGTTCTGTAAAGGTTAGGTAAGGGGACAGGGTTGGTGTTGTGCATGTTTTGTGTTCTGTGTGTTCTGTAAAGGTTAGGTAAGGGGACAGGGTCAGTGTTGTGCATGTTTTGTGTTCTGTGTGTTCTGTAAAGGTTAGGTAAGGGGACAGGGTCGGGGTTGTGCATGTTTTGTGTTCTGTGTCTTCAGTAAAAGTTAGGTAAGGGACAGGGTCGGTGTTGTGCATGTTTTGTGTTCTGTGTGTTCTGTAAAGGTTAGGTAAGGGACAGGGTCGGGGTTGTGCATGTTTTGTGTTCTGTGTGTTCTGTATAGCTTAGGTAAAGGGACAGGGTCAGTGTTGTGCATGATTTGTGTTCTGTGTGCTCTGAAAGGTTAGGTAAGGGGACACGGTCGGTGTTGTGCATGGTTTGTGTTCTGTGTGTTCTGTAAAGGTTAGGTAAGGGGACAGGGTCAGGGTTGTGCATGTTTTGTGTTCTGTGTGTTCTGTAAAGGTTAGGTAAGGGGACAGGGTCGGTGTTGTGCATGTTTTGTGTTCTGTGTGTTCTGTAAAGGTTAGGTAAGGGGACAGGGTCGATGTTGTGCATGTGTTGTGTTCTGTGTGTTCAGTAAAAGTTAGGTAAGGGACAGGGTCGGGGTTGTGCATGTTTTGTGTTCTGTGTGTTCTGTAAAGGTTAGGTAAGGGGACAGGGTCAGTGTTGTGCATGTTTTGTGTTCTGTGTGTTCTGTAAAGGTTAGGTAAGGGGACAGGGTCAGTGTTGTGCATGTTTTGTGTTCTGTGTGTTCTGTAAAGGTTAGGTAAGGGGACAGGGTTGGTGTTGTGCATGTTTTGTGTTCTGTGTGTTCTGTAAAGGTTAGGTAAGGGGACAGGGTCAGTGTTGTGCATGTTTGTGTTCTGTGTGTTCTGTAAAGGTTAGGTAAGGGGACAGGGTCAGTGTTGTGCATGTTTTGTGTTCTGTGTGTTCTGTAAAGGTTAGGTAAGGGGACAGGGTTGGTGTTGTGCATGTTTTGTGTTCTGTGTGTTCTGTAAAGGTTAGGTAAGGGGACAGGGTCAGTGTTGTGCATGTTTTGTGTTCTGTGTGTTCTGTAAAGGTTAGGTAAGGGGACAGGGTCAGTGTTGTGCATGTTTTGTGTTCTGTGTGTTCTGTAAAGGTTAGGTAAGGGGACAGGGTCGGTGTTGTGCATGTTTTGTGTTCTGTGTGTTCTGTAAAGGTTAGGTAAGGGGACAGGGTCAGTGTTGTGTATGTTTTGTGTTCTGTGTGTTCTGTAACAGTTAGGTAAGAGTACAGGGTCGGTGTTGTGCATGTTTTGGGTTCTGTGTGTTCTGTAAAGGTTAGGTAAGGGGACAGGGTCGGGGTTGTGCATGTTTTGGGTTCTGTGTGTTCTGTAAAGGTTAGGTAAGGGGACAGGGTCGGTGTTGTGCATGTTTTGTGTTCTGTGCTTTCTATAAAGGTTAGGTAAGGGGACAGGGTCAGTGTTGTGCATGTTTTTTGTTCTGTGTGTTCTGTAAAGGTTAGGCAAAGGGACAGGGTCTGTGTTGTGCATGCTTTGTCTTCTGTGTGTGTTCTGTAAAGGTAAGGTAAGGGACAGGGTCGAGGTTGTGCATGTGTTGTGTTCTGTGTGTTCAGTAAAAGTTAGGTAAGGGACAGGGTCGGGGTTGTGCATGTTTTGTGTTCTGTGTGTTCTGTATAGCTTTGGTAAGGGTACAGGGTCAGTGTTGTGCATGATTTGTGTTCTGTGTGCTCTGAAAGGTTAGGTAAGGGGACACGGTCGGTGTTGTGCATGGTTTGTGTTCTCTGTGTCCTGTAAAGGTTAGGTAAGGGGACAGGGTCGGTGTTGTGCATGTTTTGTGTTCTGTGTGTTCTGTAAAGGTTAGGTAAGGGGACAGGGTCAGTGTTGTGCATGTTTTGTGTTCTGTGTGTTCTGTAAAGGTTAGGTAAGGGGACAGGGTTGGGGTTGTGCATGTTTTGTGTTCTGTGTGTTCTTTAAAGGTTAGGTAAGGGACAGGGTCAGGGTTGTGCATGTTTTGTGTTCTGTGTGTTCTGTAAAGGTTAGGTAAGGGGACAGGGTCAGTGTTGTGCATGTTTTGTGTTCTCTGTGTTCTGTAAAGGTTAGGTAATGGGACAGGGTCAGTGTTGTGCATGTTTTGGATTCTGTGTGTTCTGTAAAGATTAGGTAAGGGGACAGGGTCAGTGTTGTGCATGGTTTGTGTTCTCTGTGTCCTGTAAAGTTTTTTATTTTTTGGGGGCAAAGGGGAAC